>NC_086445.1:1019766166-1019888666 GCF_028390025.1 Pseudophryne corroboree | reverse complement strand
CAGCTGAAGCGGCTGCAGCAATACCGACGCTCTGCTATTTGGTGAAAGATAAAGGCTCCTTCGGATTCTCTCTAAAGACACTAAAAGGTTAGATAAAAGAACAATTGCATTCGCCATAACAATACATCTCATGGACTTATAGGCCCTACACACCCGGCGATGTGCCGCCGAGGTGCCTGATGGCCGACACAGTCGACAGGCGACCCAGCGGCAGGGTGGGGGAGTGACGGCGGGAGTGAAGTTTCTTCACTCCCCCCGTCACCCGCCCCCATAGCCCTGCATGCTAATATGGACGAGATTGACCATATTGGCATGCATGTATAAATGACCCGGCACCCACGATGAACGAGCATGGGGCCGCACATCATTCATCGCCGCTGCCTACACACTGAGCGATATGAACGATATCTTGTTCATTAACGAATGAGATTGTTCATGTCTTTCAGTATTATCGCTTAGTGTGTAGGGCCTATTAGAGAAGGTGCATATGTGTTATACTTCCTTACGATGATGCTGTCACCATGAAATAAAGAGGGGCACAGACTGACTATAGAAGCATTGCCCCATACATTGATCACACCCGTGTGACCCCTAACCATATAATCATTGCCATCCTACAGTATGGCCACACCGGCTATGCTCACATACCATATAAATATAAACTTTCCACATTATAGCTGCACCTGCAATACTCACACATCAGAAAAACTCCTCCCCTTCCATATGCGTATATCTACTGCACCCACCCATTGGTACACAAGAATATCCAGGTTGCCCTCATACAAGTATAACACTAATGCCACCACATTATTGGCTGTTAGTGCACCTAAGCAGAGGGATGAAACAAGAGGAGGGAGGGCCCTGCTCGAGCGAGTTTCCATTCTAAAAAGGAAGGTGAGGGTATTGGGGAGATAAAAGAGAAACAGCATGTGGGAGGGCGGAGAATCAGGCAGAGATCCAGTAGGCTAGGGTGAATTAGTGATTATTACTGAGAGAGCGTTTGAAACAACATATGATCGGTAGTGATGAGCACCGGAAATTTTTCGGGTTTTGTGTTTTGGTTTTGGGTTCGGTTCCGCGGCCGTGTTTTGGGTTCGAACGCGTTTTGGCAAAACCTCACCGAATTTTTTTTGTCGGATTCGGGTGTGTTTTGGATTCGGTTTTTTTTTTTTCAAAAAACCCTAAAAAACAGCTTAAATCATAGAATTTGGGGGTCATTTTGATCCCAAAGTATTATTAACCTCAATAACCATTATTTCCACTCATTTTCAGTCTATTCTGAACACCTCACACCTCACAATATTATTTTTAGTCCTAAAATTTGCACCGAGGTCGCTGGATGACTAAGCTCAGCGACCCAAGTGGCCGACACAAACACCTGGCCCATCTAGGAGTGGCACTGCAGTGTCACGCAGGATGGCCCTTCCAAAAAACACTCCCCAAACAGCACATGACGCAAAGAAAAAAAGAGGCGCAATGAGGTAGCTGTGTGAGTAAGATAAGCGACCCAAGTGGCCGACACAAACACCTGGCCTATCTAGGAGTGGCACTGCAGTGTCACGCAGGATGGCCCTTCCAAAAAACACTCCCCAAACAGCACATGACGCAAAGAAAAAAAGAGGCGCAATTAGGTAGCTGTGTGAGTAAGATAAGCGACCCAAGTGGCCGACACAAACACCTGGCCCATCTAGGAGTGGCACTGCAGTGTCACACAGGATGGCCCTTCCAAAAAACACTCCCCAAACAGCACATGACGCAAAGAAGAAAAAAAAAGAGGCGCAATGAGGTAGCTGTGTGAGTAAGATAAGCGACCCAAGTGGCCGACACAAACACCTGGCCCATCTAGGAGTGTCACTGCAGTGTCACGCAGGATGGCCCTTCCAAAAAACACTCCCCAAACAGCACATGACGCAAAGAAGAAAAAAAAGAGGCGCAATGAGGTAGCTGTGTGACTAAGATAAGCGACCCAAGTGGCCGACACAAACACCTGGCCCATCTAGGAGTGGCACTGCAGTGTCACGCAGGATGGCCCTTCCAAAAAACACTCCCCAAACAGCACATGACGCAAAGAAGAAACAAAAAGAGGCGCAATGAGGTAGCTGTGTGACTAAGCTAAGCGACCCTAGTGGCCGACACAAACACCTGGCCCATCTAGGAGTGGCACTGCAGTGTCACGCAGGATGGCCCTTCCAAAAAACACCCCCCAAACAGCACATGACGCAAAGAAAAATGAAAGAAAAAAAAGGTGCAAGATGGAATTGTCCTTGGGCCCTCCCACCCACCCTTATGTTGTATAAACAGGACATGCACACTTTAACCAACCCATCATTTCAGTGACAGGGTCTGCCACACGACTGTGACTGAAATGACGGGTTGGTTTGGAGTGGACCCCCACCAAAAAAGAAGCAATTAATCTCTCCTTGAACAAACTGGCTCTACAGAGGCAAGATGTCCACCTCATCATCATCCTCCGATATATCACCGTGTACATCCCCCTCCTCACAGATTATCAATTCGTCCCCACTGGAATCCACCATCTCAGCTCCCTGTGTACTTTGTGGAGGCAATTGCTGCTGGTGAATGTCTCCACGGAGGAATTGATTATAATTCATTTTAATAAACATCATCTTCTCCACATTTTCTGGATGTAACCTCGTACGCCGATTGCTGACAAGGTGAGCGGCGGCACTAAACACTCTTTCGGAGTACACACTTGTGGGAGGGCAACTTAGGTAGAATAAAGCCAGTTTGTGCAAGGGCCTCCAAATTGCCTCTTTTTCCTGCCAGTATAAGTACCGACTGTCTGACGTGCCTACTTGGATGCGGTCACTCATATAATCCTCCACCATTCTTTCAATGGGGAGAGAATCATATGCAGTGACAGTAGACGACATGTCCGTAATCGTTGTCAGGTCCTTCAGTCTGGACCAGATGTCAGCATCAGCAGTCGCTCCAGACTGCCCTGCATCACCGCCAGCGGGTGGGCTCGGAATTCTGAGCCTTTTCCTCGCACCCCCAGTTGCGGGAGAATGTGAAGGAGGAGATGTTGACAGGTCGCGTTCCGCTTGACTTGACAATTTTGTCACCAGCAGTTCTTTGAACCCCAGCAGCATTGTGTCTGCCGGAAAGAGAGATCCAAGGTAGGTTTTAAATCTAGGATCGAGCACGGTGGCCAAAATGTAGTGCTCTGATTTCAACAGATTGACCACCCGTGAATCCTTGTTAAGCGAATTAAGGGCTCCATCCACAAGTCCCACATGCCTAGCGGAATCGCTCTGTGTTAGCTCCTCCTTCAATGTCTCCAGCTTCTTCTGCAAAAGCCTGATGAGGGGAATGACCTGACTCAGGCTGGCAGTGTCTGAACTGACTTCACGTGTGGCAAGTTCAAAAGGTTGCAGAACCTTGCACAACGTTGAAATCATTCTCCACTGCGCTTGAGACAGGTGCATTCCGCCTCCTATATCGTGCTCAGTTGTATAGGCTTGAATGGCCTTTTGCTGCTCCTCCAACCTCTGAAGCATATAGAGGGTTGAATTCCACCTCGTTACCACTTCTTGCTTCAGATGATGGCAGGGCAGGTTCAGGCGTTTTTGGTGTTGCTCCAGTCTTCTGTACGTGGTGCCTGTACGCCGAAAGTGTCCCGCAATTCTTCTGGCCACCGACAGCATCTCTTGCACGCCCCTCTCATTTTTTAAATAATTCTGCACCACCAAATTCAAGGTATGTGCAAAACATGGGACGTGCTGGAATTTGCCCAGATTTAATGCACACACAATATTGCTGGCGTTGTCCAATGCCACAAATCCACAGGAGAGTCCAATTGGGGTAAGCCATTCTGCGATGATCTTCCTCAGTTGCCGTAAGAGGTTTTTAGCTGTGTGCGTATTCTGGAAAGCGGTGATACAAAGCATAGCCTGCCTAGGAAAGAGTTGGCGTTTGCGAGATGCTGCTACTGGTGCCGCCGCTGCTGTTCTTGCGGCGGGAGTCCATACATCTACCCAGTGGGCTGTCACAGTCATATAGTCCTGAGCCTGCCCTGCTCCACTTGTCCACATGTCCGTGGTTAAGTGGACATTGGGTACAACTGCATTTTTTAGGACACTGGTGAGTCTTTTTCAGAGGTCTGTGTACATTTTCGGTATCGCCTGCCTAGAGAAATGGAACCTAGATGGTATTTGGTACCGGGGACACAGTACCTCCAACAAGTCTCTAGTTGGCTCTGCAGTAATGATGGATACCGGAACCACGTTTCTCACCGCCCAGGATGCCAAGGCCTCAGTTATCCGCTTTGCAGCAGGATGACTGCTGTGATATTTCATCTTCCTCGCAAAGGACTGTTGGACAGTCAATTGCTTGGTGGAAGTAGTAAAAGTGGTCTTACGAGTACGACTTCCCCTCTGGGATGACCATCGACTCCCAGCAGCAACAACAGCAGCGCCAGCAGCAGTAGGCGTTACACGCAAGGATGCATCGGAGGAATCCCAGGCAGGAGAGGACTCGTCAGAATTGCCAGTGACATGGCCTGCAGGACTATTGGCATTCCTGGGGAAGGAGGAAATTGACACTGAGGGAGTTGGTGGGGTGGTTTGCGTGAGCTTGGTTACAAGAGGAAGGGATTTACTGGTCAGTGGACTGCTTCCGCTGTCGCCCAAAGTTTTTGAACTTGTCACTGACTTATGATGAATGCGCTGCAGGTGACGTATAAGGGAGGATGTTCCGAGGTGGTTAACGTCCTTACCCCTACTTATTACAGCTTGACAAAGGCAACACACGGCTTGACAAATGTTGTCCGCATTTCTGTTGAAATACTTCCACACCGAAGAGCTGATTTTTTTGGTATTTTCACCAGGCATGTCAATGGCCCTATTCCTCCCACGGACAACAGGTGTCTCCCCGGGTGCCTGACTTAAACAAACCACCTCACCATCAAAATCCTCCTGGTCAATTTCCTCCCCAGCGCCAGCAACACCCATATCCTCCTCATCCTGGTGTACTTCAACACTGACATCTTCAATCTGACTATCAGGAACTGGACTGCGGGTGCTCCTTCCAGCACTTGCAGGGGGCGTGCAAATGGTGGAAGGCGCATGCTCTTCACGTCCAGTGTTGGGAAGGTCAGTCATCGCAAACGACACAATTGGACTCTCCTTGTGGATTTGTGATTTCGAAGAACGCACAGTTCTTTGCTGTGCTTTTGCCATCTTGAGTCTTTTCATTTTTCTAGCGAGAGGCTGAGTGCTTCCATCCTCATGTGAAGCTGAACCACTAGCCATGAACATAGGCCAGGGCCTCAGCCGTTCCTTGCCACTCCGTGTGGTAAATGGCATATTGGCAAGTTTACGCTTCTCCTCTGACAATTTTATTTTAGGTTTTTGAGTCCTTTTTTTACTGATATTTGGTGTTTTGGATTTTACATGCTCTGTACTATGACATTGGGCATCGGCCTTGGCAGACGACGTTGCTGGCATTTCATCGTCTCGGCCATGACTAGTGGCAGCAGCTTCAGCACGAGGTGGAAGTCGATCTTGATCTTTCCCTATTTTTGGAACCTCAACATTTTTGTTCTCCATATTTTAATAGGCACAACTAAAAGGCACCTCAGGTAAACAATGGAGATGGATGGATACTAGTATACTTATGGATGGACGAGCGACTGCCGACACAGAGGTAGCTACAGCCGTGGACTACCGTACTGCGTCTGCTGCTAATATAGACTGGATGATAATGATATAAAAAAAAAATATATATCACTACTGCAGCCGGACAGGTATATATTATATAATGACGGACCTGCTGGACACTGTCAGCACTGCAGACTCCTAAAGTAAGCTACTAGTATCAAGAAGATAGAAAAAAAAAAACACCACAGGTAGGTGGTATACAATTATGGATGGACGAGCGACTGCCGACACAGAGGTAGCTACAGCCGTGGACTACCGTACTGCGTCTGCTGCTAATATAGACTGGATGATAATGATATAAAAAAATATATATATATCACTACTGCAGCCGGACAGGTATATATTATAATGACGGACCTGCTGGACACTGTCAGCACTGCAGACTCCTAAAGTAAGCTACTAGTATCAAGAAGATAGAAGAAAAAAAAAACACCACAGGTAGGTGGTATACAATTATGGATGGACGAGCGACTGCCGACACAGAGGTAGCTACAGCCGTGGACTACCGTACTGCGTCTGCTGCTAATATAGACTGGATGATAATGATATAAAAAATATATATATATATATCACTACTGCAGCCGGACAGGTATATATTATATAATTAATGACGGACCTGCTGGACACTGTCAGCAGAATGCGTTTATAGAATAAAAACACCACACGACGAGTGTTTAACTTTTTCAAGCAGACAATCACAATATACTGGTGGTCAGACAGTGGTCACTGGTCAGTCACACTGGCAGTGGCACTCTGGCAGCAAAAGTGTGCACTGTTAAATAATATGTACTCCTGCTATAACTGCTCCCCAGTCTCCCCCACAATTAAGCTGTGTGAGCACTGAGCACTCAGCACAGTCAGATATACATAGATGATGCAGCACACTGAGGCTGAGCACAGATATGGTATACTGTTACTGTGTCACTGTGTATAATTTTTTTTCAGGCAGAGAACGGATTATATTAAATAATAATATAATAAAACTGCACTGGTGGTCACTGGTCAGTCACTAGTAAACTCTGCACTCTCTGAGTACTCCTAAGCTCCAGTAAATCAAGTGTCTCACTCTCTCTCTTCTAATCTAAATGGAGAGGACGCCAGCCACGTCCTCTCCCTATGAATCTCAATGCACGTGTGAAAATGGCGGCGACGCGCGGCTCCTTATATAGAATCCGAGTCTCGCGATAGAATCCGAGCCTCGCGAGAATCCGACAGCGGGATGATGACGTTCGGGCGCGCTCGGGTTAGCCGAGCAAGGCGGGAAGATCCGAGTCTGCCTCGGATCCGTGTAAAAAGGCTGAAGTTCGGGGGGGTTCGGATTCCGAGGAACCGAACCCGCTCATCACTAATGATCGGGGGTGTCTGATATAATAATACAACAAGGGAGAGAGTTCCATAGGTCAGCGCAGAAGAAGGCTTGGAGATTATACAAATGAACTGCCAGGGTGGAGGGTGGGGAATAGGGACGTGCACTCAGGAACCATTCTCTGTTTTATGATTCATAGCCGAAATAGGTGAAGTTGTGACAACATTTCATTAAAAAAATGTATTTGCCCTTCATATCCATTGTTAAATGTGGAGTGAAGGTGGAAATGCCGCCGACATTTTAAAATGTGCTCATCTTTAGCGCTCCGTCTTTTCACTCCCGCAAAATTTTGCCATATCTCCAGCGGATCAAAGGTAAACCCAACCTTATCATTCCACGTATAACATTCTCATTTTGCACCTTCTATTTGCATTTTTGCATGAAAACTAAAATGTACAGTAGGTGACAAGAGATACATTGAACAAAGGCATAGAAGTCAATCAGTGGACATAGACAAGTTTCTCCACTGATTGACTAGGGTATAGGTGGCTGTATAGCCATAGGCTGCTATAGTCAACGTTAAGATTTACATTGTGTGTTATTAGAATATGATAACTAAAACGGATTAAAGATGGACTGAAACTGGAGGAATACTGAAGGATAAATATCTAACAGCTAATATAACTTCAGGTAGACTGCTTTGAAATGTGAGTTCACTCCCCATAACTAAACAGCTGTAGTCTATATTACCTGACCATTCATACAAAACTCCCTGTTTGGTCACTGCAAGAACCTACCATTTCACTAGCAACTACTTGTTCTAATAAGCTTCTAATGTATATCTGTACCAATGTCATACAGGTTGAGTATCCCTTATCCAAAATGCTTGGGACCAGGGGTATTTTGGATATCTGATTTTTCCGTATTTTGGAATACCTGTAATTGCATACCATAATGAGATACCATGGTGACGGGACCTAAATCTAAGCACAGAATGCATTTATGTTTCATATACACCTTATACACACAGCCTGAAGGTCATTTTAGCCAATATTTTTTATAACTTTGTACATTAAACAAAGTGTGTGTACATTCACACAATTCATTTATGTTTCATATACACCTTATACACACAGCCTGAAGGTTATTTAATACAAGATTTTTAATAACTTTGTGTATTAAACAAAGTTTGTGTACATTGAGTCATCAAAAAACAAAGGTTTCACTATCTCACTCTCACTCAAAAAAGTCCGTATTTCGGAATATTCCGTATTTCGGAATATTTGGATATGGGATACTCAACCTGTATTGCATTTATACCCTTGAAAGTCCTGTCTGAATTACCATTGCTTTTTTCCACACTCAACCCTAACTTACTCATACTTCCAACACAGTCTACTTTAATAATCAATTTTACACCCATAAAATTTCCACATTTATTCCACCTAATAATAAACCACTGTTGTTGTGCATATGTATTTACTAACACTGTACTTTCACCTACATTTATGCAAATATACAGCACTATACAGTATCTCTCATACAGTCACCACTCCTACTTCCAGTTCCCCTCCCCCTATTTAACTCCTCCACAACATGATCATGTTTTCTTCAGCTCCCCCCACCACTCTGTCTACCTAATCATTATTTTTCCCCTTGTTCCTGCCTCTATCATCCCCCCCAGCAGTGTCAGACTGGTGCATGTAGGGCCCACCGGGGCAATGCAGTGGTAGGGGCCCATGTTTAGAGGTGTAGCCAGTCTGCAGAGGAGGTGTGGCCTGCCACCTCATTGGTTTGACCAGTGATTAGAGAGTGCAATGTTTGGGCCCTTTCATAAATATATACAGAAAATTCAGCTGCTGCATGCATTATAATGTACCAGATAACTTATCAGCAATGCACTCTAGAAAATACACTATAGTCCAGTATAAGGTAACATATGTATAATGTATAATTCAAGTGCACAGTCTAGAACCTGATCTTTAGAGCAGGAGGTGGGCCCCCAGGCAGTGGGGACTACCGGTGGTTTTCCCTGTACCCTGTGGGCCAGTCCAAGCCTGCCCCCCAGTCTGCCTTCAACCCATCTGCTACCCTCCCCCTCCTCTCCTGTTACTCCACTCTCATTCACTTCTCCACCACCATGGTCCTTCGACCCAACCACTAAGCCCCTCTCTCCCTCCTCTCCCTGTCATCTAATCTCATCTCACCTCACCTCCATCCACCTCACACCAAATGCCCTCCCTCCCCACCACCCACAGTTTTCCTTCCTAAATCAGAAACCCCCACCATCTCTGCCCTCCAAATTGATCCCAACGCTCCAGCAACCCTGAAATAATATATTTGTCCCCAATCCATGACCTCTTCACCTCCACTTCCCTGAATCTCTTAGCCATCACTGAAACCTGGATTAACCCCACTGACACCACTTCTCCTGCTGCTTTCTCCTCTGGAGGCCTCATATTCTCACACATACCCCAGCCTGGGGGTCACCATGGTGGTGGTGTTAGGGTCCTTCTATCCTCTGGTTACTCTTACCAACCTATACCATCAGTACCATCCCTTTCATTCTCTACATTTGAGGTTCATGCTATATGCCTCTTCCAACCTGTTCACCTTAGAGTAGCTGTCATTTACCTCCACCCTAGCCCTCCCTCCAAATTCCTTGACAGTTTTGCTTCCTGGCTCCCTCACTTCTTCTCTTCAGATCCTCCTTCCATTATCTTAGGTGACTTCAACACCCCAGTTGATGACTCCACAGTAACCAATGCCTCTAAACTCCTTACCCTCACATCATCGTTTGGTCTCTCACAATGGACCTCTTTCATTCTCCCATGTGAGTGAGCACTAACTTGATGCAGTCTTCACCCACCAGTATATTATTTCCTGACTACACTAATTGTCCATACCCCCTCTCAAAACATCACCATATCCCTTTTAACTTATCCCTCTCTCCTCCACCTTTGCCTCCTAAGGCTACCATCACTACTCGACTCACTTTTCTCCCCTATTCTCTCTCACTCCTGCCCTGAACAAGCCACTTCCATATACAATGCCGACCATACTTCTGCTCTTGACTCTGTTATTCTGGCGATCACTATCTACCTTCGCAGATCTGTAACTTAACCCTGGCATTCAAAATGCACCAAATACCTGCAAAAGTGTTCACACACCATGAGTGACAGTGGAGGAAATCAAGCTCTAAGACAGACTTCCTTCATTTTAAATGTATGCTCGCATCATACAGTGCTTCCCATTCCTTCGCTAAACAGTTATATTTCAAAAACCTCATCTCCTCTCAGTCCTCAAACCCCCGTCATCTCTCCACCTACACCTCCCTCCGCTGTCCACCCTGCCTCGCCTTCCCTCCTCACTCTCTGTCCTTGACTTTGCCACCTACTTCACATCTAAAATTGACTCCGGATGTCAGGACATCACATCCCACCAGACCCTCAGCACTCTCCCTCCTCCCTTCCCAGCCTACTGTTCCCCGTTCATTTCACCAACTCTGATTTCCTTTTCCCCTCTATCTGGAATAGAAGTCATGGCCCTAATCCATTCCCCCCTCCCCCTGCACCTCCTCCCTTGACCCTGTCCCCTCACACTTCCTCCGCTACCTCTCTCCCTCTGCCTGTTCCCATCTTGCCCACCTCCTCAATCTCTCCATCTCATCAGGCATTGTCCCCTCTGCATTCAAACATGGAAACATGCCCTTGTCTCCCCCATTCTTAAAAAAATGAGCGCATTGTTTTACAACCGCCTTACTACCTTTCTTTCTTCACACTCCCTGCCAGACCCATTTCAGCATGGCTTCCATCCTCTCCACTGAAACCGTCCTCACAAAAGTATGCAATGACCTCCTTGTTGCCAAATCTAAGGGCCACTACTCTCTACTCATTCTCCTTGACATGTCTGCTGCTTTTGACACTGTGGACCACCCTCTCCTCCTGTGAATCCTTCACTCACTTGGTCTACTGCCATTTCCTGGTCTCTGACCATACCTGTCTTCTCTCATGACTCCACTTTCCCCCTGCTTCCACTTACAGTTGGTATCCCCCAAGGTTCTGTTAGACCTGGCCTTTTCTCCTTCTATACATCTTACACTAATGATACTCAGATCTACCTTTCCTCCCCTGACCTCTCCCCCTCTCTTCTCACTCATATATCCAACTGACTACTATCTCTTCCTGGATGTCCCAGTGCTTTCTTAAATTAAACATATTTAAGACTGAGCTAATTATCTTCCCACCCTCCTGCATAACCTCACTTCCCACAATTTCATTATCTAGTGACAGCACAACCATCTCCTCCAAGTGCGCTGTCTGGGAGTTATCCTTGACTCTTTCCTCTCCTTCAAACCACACATTCAGTACCATTTCTAGCTAAAAGATATCTCAAGGATTAGACCCTTTCTCACCCTAGATGCTACTATGACCCTCATCCACTTACTGGTCTTCTCCAGATTGGATTACTGTAACCTCCTCCTATCTGGCCTCCCTGATGTTCGCCTCTCACCACTCTCAAGCTTCTCACACTCACTTACAAAGCCCTCACCCATTCCTGTACCATTTACATCTTTGACCTCATTTCCCTTCACACTCCCTGCAGGCTCCTCTGCTCCTCAAATGCATACAGCCTCTCCTGCCAACTGATTATTTCCTCCGATTCCTACCTCCAAGATTTTGGCCGTGGTGCTCCCTACCTCTGGAATTCTCTTCTGCTCCCTATCAGACTGTCCACCTCTCTACAAAACTTCAAATGGGCTCTCAAGACCCACTTCTTCACCAAACCTAGCCATCTCTCATCCTAACCCTCTGTTCCACGCTCACTGTCTACCACATCTGTGTCACCCCTGTCTGTCTGCCCCTCCACTTTAGAATGTTAGCTCTCATGAGCAGGGCCCTCTTCCTTCATGTACTCTGGCTTCACTACTAATACTAACATCTACTCCATACTCCCTTAAATGGCACCTAATCATTGATCTCTGCCACCCTGCTGGTCATTTGAGTGCTATGACCACTGATGCAACAAGACCGCCTGTCACAATACTGACGTTGTTATCCCGGCTGTCAGATGGCTGGCGGGAAGGGGGGGGGGAAGCGCAACGAAGCACCTTGCGGGCATCGTGGACACCCATAAGTGGGAATAGTCCCTGTTTGGTCGGTATGCCAACCGTTGGGATGGTGAGGGTTCGGGACGTAGGTGCCGGTATTGTGACCGGCGGTCTCCTGACCGCCGGTCACTTAACTGCATGTCGTTTTGCTTTGTATTGTCATGTGATTGTGTTTATGTACTTTGTTAGGCGCTGCTGAGCCCTCATGGCTCTGTATAAATAAAGAATAATAATAACTAGCGAAGCAGTCTATGCTGTATGTTAAAAAAGGGTACATGTCATGTTCCTGATGTCGACACGCAAGATGTCGACTTTGAACACATCATTGCTATAAGGTTGACATATTGAAATCAAATGTCAACAATTTAGCCTAACTCTAACGCAAACCCTAAAGCTAACCCTAAAATTTGTATTGTTAACAATTATAACCATATATACATGTGGCATGTCAACATTTTAAACATGTTGACATGGTCCAGTTTAACATTGTGGTGTCAACACAGTCATTGTTGACATGATGCCTGCATAGCCCAAAAATGAGTCTTAAAGTCTTAATGACTTTATTGAAGTAATAATATCTATGTCTGACTGATACAAGGCTCCAGTTCCTGATAGACTGAATTGCCAACAACATTGGGCCAGTCAACAAAATGGCCACCCCAGTGGTTGAAGGCAACGTGTGCGTCTGCATAATTTGAATATTGTCATTCAGCCTGTCCTGTTTCATATTACTGTCCGCTCTATTTTAGGCACCAGTGGTGTATACCTGAATACGACACCTGGCGGTCCCGCTGCTAAATCCGGCATACAGCAGGGCGATCGCATCATTGAAGTAAATGGCAAGAATATTGAGGGCAACTCTTATGATCAAGTAGTCACACAGGTAAGGCGGGAAACTCAGTGTAGGGCAGATGCCGGTGAAATCAGCTTAAACTACAGCTTTTAGTGCCGACAAGGAGAGTCCCATATAACCAACGTAGCTCTTACCGTGTGAGAAATAAGATTACTTAATAATAATGTGAAGTTTACTGAAAATATATAAATTCATCACTTCATAGCCCAATATGGTACACTACCAGGCCCAAAGCGGGTGGACACCCCTTTCATGTAGTTTGTTTTGCCCATTTCAGCCACACCCATTCCTAACAGCTGAATAAAGACCCAGCATTGTGTACAGCCGTGCAATCTCCATGGTGACAGGGTAGCAGCAGAATGGGTTGTACTCATATTCAGATTAAGGGGGGGGGATGCAGGGCATACTGTATTCCGGGCCCCCCTCTGTCAAGGGGCCCCCCAGCCAGAGCACACTGACATCACTAGCTCTCCCTCTTGTGCAGCAGCAGAAACAGGCTGCCAGGATGTAAGCAGGACAGTATGCATTGCAGGCAGAGACACAGGAGTATCAGGTTTCATGACATACCGACAAAGCTTCCTACCCAGTGGAGAGATAGCAGAGGGGAGAGAACTGTAAGTGACCCAGGGATCCCAGCTTCTCCTCATCCCGGCTGGGTTTCGGGGTCATGTGTAACCTGTTATCTAATTAGAGCGTTTACGTCTATAGAGAGACACACACAAAGCATCCTCCTGAGTCCTGTCCCAGTGTGTTAGTAGCACAGTGGCATTTTTGCAAGATAAATTACAGACTTTATTTTTCTATGTGTATTTTAAGTTTACGTTGTCTTTGTTCCACTACAGGAAAACATTATAAAATATTAGCATCTCTATTAGGTGTGAGATATAAACAGTACCCAGGCCTTATTAAATTATTAGTTTAAATGTAAAATACACCATTGGTTGATATTTAATATACAGAATCCATACCTCTAATTCCAGGATGGACAATATGCTCTCTACCTAGACTTCCCTCTTAATTATAATTCTAATCATTTTTGTTGAAATACCTTTTTTATCTATGAAATAGTTCAACACATGTGATGCCAATCACATATTAAAAGGGAAGTCCAGGTAGAGAGCATTTTGTCCCTCCCAGCATGGGTCATGTTGAGAGGTATGCACAATCTGATATACACTCTACCCCTCCACCGGAGCTCACCTGTCTTAAGTAGAGATGAGCGGGTTCGGTTTCTCTGAATCCGAACCCGCACGAACTTCATGTTTTTTTTCACGGGTCCGAGCGACTCGGATCTTCCCGCCTTGCTCGGTTAACCCGAGCGCGCCCGAACGTCATCATGACGCTGTCGGATTCTCGCGAGACTCGGATTCTATATAAGGAGCCGCGCGTCGCCGCCATTTTCACACGTGCATTGAGATTGATAGGGAGAGGACGTGGCTGGCGTCCTCTCCATTTAGATTAGGAGAGAGAGAGAGAGATTGACCTGAGGCTGATACTGTAGAAGAGAGTGCAGAGTTTAGTGACTGACCACAGTGACCACCAGCAGTGCAGTTGTTTTATTTAATATATCCGTTCTCTGCCTGAAAAAAACGGTACACACAGTGACTCAGTCACATACCATATCTGTGTGCACTGCTCAGCCCAGTGTGCTGCATGCCTGCATCATCTATGTATATATTATATATCTGACTGTGCTCAGCTCACACAGCTTATAATTGTGGGGGAGACTGGGGAGCACTGCAGTGCCAGTTATAGGTTATAGCAGGAGCCAGGAGTACAAGACAGTCACATACCATATCTGTGTGCACTGCTCAGCCCAGTGTGCTGCATCATCTATGTATATATTATATATCTGACTGTGCTCAGCTCACACAGCTTATAATTGTGGGGGAGACTGGGGAGCACTGCAGTGCCAGTTATAGGTTATAGCAGGAGCCAGGAGTACATATTATATTAAAATTAAACAGTGCACACTTTTGCTGCAGGAGTGCCACTGCCAGTGTGACTGACCAGTGACCTGACCACACTGACCACCAGTATAGTTAGTAGTATACTATATTGTGATTGCCTGAAAAAGTTAAACACTCGTCGTGTGACTTCACTTGTGTGGTGTTTTTTTTTTTATTCTATAAAAAACTCATTCTGCTGACAGACAGTGTCCAGCAGGTCCGTCATTATATAATATATATACCTGTCCGGCTGCAGTAGTGATATATATATATTTTTTATATCATTATTTATCATCCAGTCGCAGCAGACACAGTACGGTAGTTCACGGCTGTAGCTACCTCTGTGTCGGCACTCGGCAGTCCATCCATAATTGTATACCACCTACCCGTGGTTTTTTTTTCTTTCTTCTTTATACATACATACTACTACATCTCTTTATCAACCAGTCTATATTAGCAGCAGACACAGTACAGTACGGTAGTTCACGGCTGTGGCTACCTCTGTGTCGGCACTCGGCAGTCCGTCCATAATTGTATACCACCTAACCGTGGTTTTTTTTTTCTTCTTCTTTATACATACATACTACGACATCTCTTTATCAACCAGTCTATATTAGCAGCAGACACAGTACAGTACGGTAGTTCACGGCTGTGGCTACCTCTGTGTCGGCACTCGGCAGTCCGTCCATAATTGTATACCACCTAACCGTGGTTTTTTTTTCTTTCTTCTTTATACATACATACTACGACATCTCTTTATCAACCAGTCTATATTAGCAGCAGACACAGTACAGTACGGTAGTTCACGGCTGTGGCTACCTCTGTGTCGGCACTCGGCAGTCCGTCCATAATTGTATACCACCTACCCGTGGTTTTTTTTTCTTTCTTCTTTATACATACATACTACTACATCTCTTTATCAACCAGTCTATATTAGCAGCAGACACAGTACAGTACGGTAGTTCACGGCTGTGGCTACCTCTGTGTCGGCACTCGGCAGTCCGTCCATAATTGTATACTAGTATCCATCCATCTCCATTGTTTACCTGAGGTGCCTTTTAGTTGTGCCTATTAAAATATGGAGAACAAAAATGTTGAGGTTCCAAAATTAGGGAAAGATCAAGATCCACTTCCACCTCGTGCTGAAGCTGCTGCCACTAGTCATGGCCGAGACGATGAAATGCCAGCAATAAATACCGATGAAATACCGGTGTTTGTGTCGGCCACTAGGGTCGCTTATCTTACTCACACAGTCAGCTACCTCATTGCGCCTCTTTTTTTCTTTGCGTCATGTGCTGATTGGGGAGGGTTTTTTGGAAGGGACATCCTGCGTGACACTGCAGTGCCACTCCTAGATGGGCCAGGTGTTTGTGTCGGCCACTAGTGTCGCTTAGCTTAGTCATCCAGCGACCTTGGTGCAAATTTTAGGACTAAAAATAATATTGTGAGGTGTGAGGTATTCAGAATAGACTGAAAATGAGTGGAAATTATGGTTTTTGAGGTTAATAATAATATGGGATCAAAATGACCCCCAAATTCTATGATTTAAGCTGTTTTTTAGTGTTTTTTGAAAAAAACACCCGAATCCAAAACACACCCGAATCCGACAAAAAAAATTCGGTGAGGTTTTGCCAAAACGCGGTCGAACCCAAAACACGGCCGCGGAACCGAACCCAAAACCAAAACACAAAACCCGAAAAATTTCAGGCGCTCATCTCTAGTCTTAAGTAGAGATGAGCGCCGGAAATTTTTCGGGTTTTGTGTTTTGGTTTTGGGTTCGGTTCCGCGGCCGTGTTTTGGGTTCGACCGCGTTTTGGCAAAACCTCACCGAATTTTTTTTGTCGGATTCGGGTGTGTTTTGGATTCGGGTGTTTTTTTCCAAAAAACCTAAAAAACAGCTTAAATCATAGAATTTGGCGGTCATTTTGATCCCAAAGTATTATTAACCTCAAAAACCATAATTTCCACTCATTTTCAGTCTATTCTGAATACCTCACACCTCACAATATTATTTTTAGTCCTAAAATTTGCACCGAGGTCGCTGTGTGAATAAGATAAGCGACCCTAGTGGCCGACACAAACACCGGGCCCATCTAGGAGTGGCACTGCAGTGTCACGCAGGATGGCCCTTCCAAAAAACCCTCCCCAAACAGCACATGACGCAAAGAAAAAAAGAGGCGCAATGAGGTAGCTGTGTGAGTAAGATTAGCGACCCTAGTGGCCGACACAAACACCGGGCCCATCTAGGAGTGGCACTGCAGTGTCACGCAGGATGTCCCTTCCAAAAAACCCTCCCCAAACAGCACATGACGCAAAGAAAAAAAGAGGCGCAATGAGGTAGCTGTGTGAGTAAGATAAGCGACCCTAGTGGCCGACACAAACACCGGGCCCATCTAGGAGTGTCACTGCAGTGTCACACAGGATGTCCCTTCCAAAAAACCCTCCCCAAACAGCACATGACGCAAAGAAAAAAAGAGGCGCAATGAGGTAGCTGTGTGAGTAAGATAAGCGACCCTAGTGGCCGACACAAACACCGGGCCCATCTAGGAGTGGCACTGCAGTGTCACGCAGGATGTCCCCTTCCAAAAAACCCTCCCCAAACAGCACATGACGCAAAGAAAAAGAAAAGAAAAAAGAGGTGCAAGATGGAATTGTCCTTGGGCCCTCCCACCCACCCTTATGTTGTATAAACAGGACATGCACACTTTAACCAACCCATCATTTCAGTGACAGGGTCTGCCACACGACTGTGACTGATATGATGGGTTGGTTTGGACCCCCACCAAAAAAGAAGCAATTAATCTCTCCATGCACAAACTGGCTCTACAGAGGCAAGATGTCCACCTCATCATCATCCTCCGATATATCACCGTGTACATCCCCCTCCTCACAGATTATCAATTCGTCCCCACTGGAATCCACCATCTCAGCTCCCTGTGTACTTTGTGGAGGCAATTGCTGCTGGTCAATGTCTCCACGGAGGAATTGATTATAATTCATTTTAATGAACATCATCTTCTCCACATTTTCTGGATGTAACCTCGTACGCCGATTGCTGACAAGGTGAGCGGCGGCACTAAACACTCTTTCGGAGTACACACTTGTGGGAGGGCAACTTAGGTAGAATAAAGCCAGTTTGTGCAAGGGCCTCCAAATTGCCTCTTTTTCCTGCCAGTATAAGTACGGACTGTGTGACGTGCCTACTTGGATGCGGTCACTCATATAATCCTCCACCATTCTTTCAATGGGGAGAGAATCATATGCAGTGACAGTAGACGACATGTCCGTAATCGTTGTCAGGTCCTTCAGTCCGGACCAGATGTCAGCATCAGCAGTCGCTCCAGACTGCCCTGCATCACCGCCAGCGGGTGGGCTCGGAATTCTGAGCCTTTTCCTCGCACCCCCAGTTGCGGGAGAATGTGAAGGAGGAGATGTTGTTGACAGGTCGCGTTCCGCTTGACTTGACAATTTACTCACCAGCAGGTGTTTGAACCCCAGCAGACTTGTGTCTGCCGGAAAGAGAGATCCAAGGTAGGCTTTAAATCTAGGATCGAGCACGGTGGCCCAAAATGTAGTGCTCTGATTTCAACAGATTGACCACCCGTGAATCCTTGCTAAGCGAATTAAGGGCTCCATCCACAAGTCCCACATGCCTAGCGGAATCGCTCCGTGTTAGCTCCTCCTTCAATGTCTCCAGCTTCTTCTGCAAAAGCCTGATGAGGGGAATGACCTGACTCAGGCTGGCAGTGTCTGAACTGACTTCACGTGTGGCAAGTTCAAAGGGCATCAGAACCTTGCACAACGTTGAAATCATTCTCCACTGCGCTTGAGACAGGTGCATCCCACCTCCTATATCGTGCTCAATTGTATAGGCTTGAATGGCCTTTTGCTGCTCCTCCAACCTCTGAAGCATATACAGGGTTGAATTCCACCTCGTTACCACTTCTTGCTTCAGATGATGGCAGGGCAGGTTCAGTAGTTTTTGGTGGTGCTCCAGTTTTCTGTACGTGGTGCCTGTACGCCGAAAGTGTCCCGCAATTCTTCTGGCCACCGACAGCATCTCTTGCACGCCCCTGTCGTTTTTTAAAAAATTCTGCACCACCAAATTCAAGGTATGTGCAAAACATGGGACGTGCTGGAATTGGCCCAGATTTAATGCACACACAATATTGCTGGCGTTGTCCGATGCCACAAATCCACAGGAGAGTCCAATTGGGGTAAGCCATTCCGCGATGATCTTCCTCAGTTGCCGTAAGAGGTTTTCAGCTGTGTGCGTATTCTGGAAACCGGTGATACAAAGCGTAGCCTGCCTAGGAAAGAGTTGGCGTTTGCGAGATGCTGCTACTGGTGCCGCCGCTGCTGTTCTTGCGGCGGGAGTCCATACATCTACCCAGTGGGCTGTCACAGTCATATAGTCCTGACCCTGCCCTGCTCCACTTGTCCACATGTCCGTGGTTAAGTGGACATTGGGTACAGCTGCATTTTTTAGGACACTGGTGACTCTTTTTCTGAGTTCTGTGTACATTTTCGGTATCGCCTGCCTAGAGAAATGGAACCTAGATGGTATTTGGTACCGGGGACACAGTACCTCCAACAAGTCTCTAGTTGGCTCTGCAGTAATGATGGATACCGGAACCACGTTTCTCACCACCCAGGATGTCAAGGCCTCAGTTATCCGCTTTGCAGTAGGATGACTGCTGTGATATTTCATCTTCCTCGCAAAGGACTGTTGGACAGTCAATTGCTTGGTGGAAGTAGTAAAAGTGGTCTTACGACTTCCCCTCTGGGATGACCATCGACTCCCAGCAGCAACAACAGCAGCGCCAGCAGCAGTAGGCGTTACACGCAAGGATGCATCGGAGGAATCCCAGGCAGGAGAGGAATCGTCAGAATTGCCAGTGACATGGCCTGCAGGACTATTGGCATTCCTGGGGAAGGAGGAAATTGACACTGAGGGAGTTGGTGGGGTGGTTTGCGTGAGCTTGGTTACAAGAGGAAGGGATTTACTGGTCAGTGGACTGCTTCCGCTGTCGGCCCAAGTTTTTGAACTTGTCACTGACTTATTATGAATGCGCTGCAGGTGACGTATAAGGGAGGATGTTCCGAGGTGGTTAACGTCCTTACCCCTACTTATTACAGCTTGACAAAGGGAACACACGGCTTGACACCTGTTGTCCGCATTTCTGGTGAAATACTTCCACACCGAAGAGCTGATTTTTTTGGTATTTTCACCAGGCATGTCAACGGCCATATTCCTACCACGGACAACAGGTGTCTCCCCGGGTGCCTGACTTAAACAAACCACCTCACCATCAGAATCCTCCTGGTCAATTTCCTCCCCAGCGCCAGCAACACCCATATCCTCCTCATCCTGGTGTACTTCAACACTGACATCTTCAATCTGACTATCAGGAACTGGACTGCGGGTGCTCCTTCCATCACTTGCAGGGGGCGTGCAAATGGTGGAAGGCGCATGCTCTTCACGTCCAGTGTTGGGAAGGTCAGGCATTGCAACCGACACAATTGGAGTCGGACTCTCCTTGTGGATTTGGGATTTCGAAGAACGCACAGTTCTTTGCGGTGCTACTGCTTTTGCCAGCTTTAGTCTTTTCATTTTTCTAGCGAGAGGCTGAGTGCTTCCATCCTCATGTGAAGCTGAACCACTAGCCATGAACATAGGCCAGGGCCTCAGCCGTTCCTTGCCACTCCGTGTGGTAAATGGCATATTGGCAAGTTTACGCTTCTCCTCCGACAATTTTATTTTAGGTTTTGGAGTCCTTTTTTTACTGATATTTGGTGTTTTGGATTTGACATGCTCTGTACTATGACATTGGGCATCGGCCTTGGCAGACGACGTTGCTGGCATTTCATCGTCTCGGCCATGACTAGTGGCAGCAGCTTCAGCACGAGGTGGAAGTGGATCTTGATCTTTCCCTAATTTTGGAACCTCAACATTTTTGTTCTCCATATTTTAATAGGCACAACTAAAAGGCACCTCAGGTAAACAATGGAGATGGATGGATTGGATACTAGTATACAATTATGGACGGGCTGCCGAGTGCCGACACAGAGGTAGCCACAGCCGTGAACTACCGCACTGTACTGTGTCTGCTGCTAATATATAGACTGGTTGATAAAGAGATAGTATACTCGTAACTAGTATGTATGTATAAAGAAAGAAAAAAAAACCACGGTTAGGTGGTATATACAATTATGGACGGGCTGCCGAGTGCCGACACAGAGGTAGCCACAGCCGTGAACTACCGCACTGTACTGTGTCTGCTGCTAATATAGACTGGTTGATAAAGAGATAGTATACTCGTAACTAGTATGACTATAAAGAAAGAAAAAAAAACCACGGTTAGGTGGTATATACAATTATGGACGGGCTGCCGAGTGCCGACACAGAGGTAGCCACAGCCGTGAACTACAGCACTGTACTGTGTCTGCTGCTAATATAGACTGGTTGATAAAGAGATAGTATACTCGTAACTAGTATGACTATAAAGAAAGAAAAAAAAACCACGGTTAGGTGGTATATACAATTATGGACGGGCTGCCGAGTGCCGACACAGAGGTAGCCACAGCCGTGAACTACCGCACTGTACTGTGTCTGCTGCTAATATATAGACTGGTTGATAAAGAGATAGTATACTCGTAACTAGTATGTATGTATAAAGAAAGAAAAAAAAACCACGGTTAGGTGGTATATACAATTATGGACGGGCTGCCGAGTGCCGACACAGAGGTAGCCACAGCCGTGAACTACCGCACTGTACTGTGTCTGCTGCTAATATATAGACTGGTTGATAAAGAGATAGTATACTCGTAACTAGTATGTATGTATAAAGAAAGAAAAAAAAACCACGGTTAGGTCACTGGTATATACAATTATGGACGGGCTGCCGAGTGCCGACACAGAGGTAGCCACAGCCGTGAACTACCGCACTGTACTGTGTCTGCTGCTAATATATAGACTGGTTGATAAAGAGATAGTATACTCGTAACTAGTATGTATGTATAAAGAAAGAAAAAAAAACCACGGTTAGGTGGTATATACAATTATGGACGGGCTGCCGAGTGCCGACACAGAGGTAGCCACAGCCGTGAACTACCGCACTGTACTGTGTCTGCTGCTAATATAGACTGGTTGATAAAGAGATAGTATACTCGTAACTAGTATGTATGTATAAAGAAAGAAAAAAAAACCACGGTTAGGTGGTATATACAATTATGGACGGGCTGCCGAGTGCCGACACAGAGGTAGCCACAGCCGTGAACTACCGCACTGTACTGTGTCTGCTGCTAATATAGACTGGTTGATAAAGAGATAGTATACTCGTAACTAGTATGACTATAAAGAAAGAAAAAAAAACCACGGTTAGGTGGTATATACAATTATGGACGGGCTGCCGAGTGCCGACACAGAGGTAGCCACAGCCGTGAACTACCGCACTGTACTGTGTCTGCTGCTAATATAGACTGGTTGATAAAGAGATAGTATACTACTAATATTATATATACTGGTGGTCAGGTCACTGGTCACTAGTCACACTGGCAGTGGCACTCCTGCAGCAAAAGTGTGCACTGTTTAATTTTAATATAATATTATGTACTCCTGGCTCCTGCTATAACCTATAACTGGCACTGCAGTGCTCCCCAGTCTCCCCCACAATTATAAGCTGTGTGAGCTGAGCACAGTCAGATATATATATACATTGATGCAGCACACTGGGCTGAGCAGTGCACACAGATATGGTATGTGACTGAGTCACTGTGTGTATCGTTTTTTTCAGGCAGAGAACGGATATATTAAATAAAACAAACAACTGCACTGTCTGGTGGTCACTGTGGTCGTCAGTCACTAAACTCTGCACTCTCTTCTACAGTATCACAGCCTCAGGTCAATCTCTCTCTCTCTCTCTCAACCCTAATCTAAATGGAGAGGACGCCAGCCACGTCCTCTCCCTATCAATCTCAATGCACGTGTGAAAATGGCGGCGATGCGCGGCTCCTTATATAGAATCCGAGTCTCGCGAGAATCCGACAGCGTCATGATGACGTTCGGGCGCGCGCTCGGGTTAACCGAGCAAGGCGGGAGGATCCGAGTCTGCTCGGACCCGTGAAAAAAACATGAAGTTCGTGCGGGTTCGGATTCAGAGAAACCGAACCCGCTCATCTCTAGTCTTAAGTGCCCCAGGCCCGCCCAAGGCTTAATCCAGCCCTGGTTGTACTGAAGAGCTCTGTCAGCGTGGCATTGTCATAGAATGCCCCTTACCAACAAGTCAGTTCATGACATTTCTGGCCTGCTAGAACGGCACCTGCTGCCCCGTAAGTGTTGTTATGTGGAATGGAAATGTCTAGCTGTAACAACGCTTAGCCATGAAACGTTCAGCCAGAGCCGTAACTAGACTTTTTGGTGCCCCGTGCCAGAAAAAGAAATGGCGCCCACCCCACCCCCGCCCCGCATTTTCCAATAGGGACATAAGGTGCATGCCTCGCGGGGAAGGGGCATAACAAGATTGATCCCAGAGAAAGCCCATGCTATGATGCCCCTTCCCACATATACAGTATATATTTTATTTATTTATTACCAGTCATTTATATAGCGCACATATATTCTGCAGCACTGTACAGACAATATTTGGCCATACACATCAGTCCCTGCCCCAGTGGAGCTTACAATCTATATTCCCTATCTCATGTCCACGCACACACATTCAAGCTAGGTTTAATTTTGTAGGGAGCCAATTAACCTACCAGTATATTTTTGGATTGTGGCAGGAAACCGGAGTACCCAGAGGAAACCCACGCAAGTACAGGGAGAATATACAAACTCCACACAGTTAGGGCCATGGTGGGAACCGAACCCATGACCTCAGTGCTGTGAGGCAGTAATGCTAACCATTACACCATCCGTACTGCCCCAAATATATATATATCTTTTTTTTATTTTACAAGCCCACTGAGTGTCGTTTTTTCATTTCTCTCTCTCTCTCTCTCTCTCTCTCTCTCTCTCTCTCTCTCTATATATATATATATATATATATATATATATAATATACAGTGCATCCGGAAAGTATTCACAGCGCTTCACTTTTTCCACATTTTGTTATGTTACAGCCTTATTCCAAAATGGAATAAATTAAATTTTGTCCTCAGAATTCTACACACAGTGGCCCTCATTCCGAGTTGATCGCTCGCTAGCTGCTTTTAGCAGCAGTGCAAACGCTAAGCCGCCGCCCTCTGGGAGTGTATCTTAGCTTAGCAGAAATGTGAACGAAAGATTGGCAGAACTGCTCGAAAAAATTTTCATGCAGTTTCTGAGTAGCTCCAGACCTACTCCTAACTTGCGATCACTGTAGACAGTTTGGTTCCTGCTTTGACGTCACATACACGCCCTGCGTTCGGTCAGACACTCCCCCGTTTCTCCAGGCATGCCTGCGTTTTCCCCTGACACGCCTGCGTTTTTAGCACACTCCCGGAAAACAGCCAGTTACCTCCCAGAAACCCCCCTTTCCTGTCAATCACTCACCGATCAGCCGAGCGACTGAAAAGAGTCGCTCGGCCTTGTGTTAAATAGCATAGTTTTGTGTGAAAGTACTTAGCGCATGCGCAATGCGACCCATACGCATGCGCAGTATTGCCTATTTTTTGCCTGATCGCCGCGCTGCGACCGAAAGCAGCTAGCGATCAACTCGGCATGACCCCCATAACCCCATAATGACAATGTGAAAAAAGATTTTGGGAGATTTTTGCAAGTTTATTAAAAATAAGAAACTAAGAAATCACATGTACATAAGTATTCACAGCCTTTGCCATGGTGCATCCTGTTTCCCCTCATCATCCTTGAGATGTTCCTACAGCTTAATTGGAGTCCACCTGTCGTAAATTCAGTTGATTGGACATGATTTGGAAAGGCACACACCTGTCTATATAGATAGGATTTTCTCGAGGCAAAAATCTAGGGAAGGGTTCAGAAAAATATCTGCTGCTTTGAATGTCCCAATGAGCACAGTGGCTTCCATCATCCATAAATGATAGAAGTTCGTAAATGGAAGAAGTTTGGAACCACCAGTACTCTTCCTAGAGCTGGCCGGCCGTCTAAACTGAGCGATCGGGGGACAAGGGCCCTAGTCAGGGAGGTGACCAAGTACCCTATGGTCACTCTGTCAGAGCTACAGCATTCATCTGTGGAGAGAAGAGAACCTTCCAGAAGGACAAACATCTCTGCAGCAATCCACCAATCAGGCCTGTATGTCAGAGTGGCCAGACGGAAGCCACTCCTTAGTAAAAAGCACATGGCAGCCCACCTGGAGTTTGCCAAAATGCAACTGAAGGACTCTCAGACCATGAGAAACAAAATTCTCTGGCCTGATGAGACAAGGATTGAACTCTTTGGCGTGAATGCCAGGCGTCATGTTTGGAGGAAACCAGGCACCGCTCATCACCAGGCCAATTCCATACCTACAGTGAAGCATGGTGGTGGAAACATCATGCTGTGGGGATGTTTTTCAGCTGAAGGAACTGGGAGACTAGTCAGGATAGAGGGAAAGATGAATGCAGCAATGTACAGAGACATCCTGGATGAAAACCTGCTCCAGAGCGCTCTTGACCTCAAACTGGGGCGACGGTTCATCTTTCAGCAGGACAATGACCCTAAGCACACAGCCAAGACTTCAAAGGAGTGGCTTCAGGACAACTCTGTGAAAGTCCTTGAGTGGCCCAGCCAGAGCCCAGACTTGAATCTGGAGAGATCTGAAAATGGCTGTGCACCGACGCTTCCCATCCAACCTGATTTAGCTTGAGAGGTGCTGCAAAGAAGAATGAGCGAAACTGCCCAAAGATAAGTGTGCCAAGCTTGTGGCATCATATTCAAAAAGACTTGAGGCTGTAATTGCTACCAAAGGTAAGACTGTGAATACTTATGTACATGTGATTTCTTAGTTTTTTTAAATTTTAATAAATTTGCAAAAATCTCAAAAACTTTTTTCACGTTTTCATTATGGGGTATTGTGTGTAGAATTTTGAGGGATAGAATGAATTTATTCCATTTTGGAATAAGGCTGTAACATAACAAAATGTGGAAAATGTGAAGCGCTGTGAATACTTTCAGGATGCACTGTATATATATATATATATATATATATATATATGTTATACTCACTCAATTATAGAACTTGGCAAGAAAATGGATTTGCACTCAATCCAAAAGCTTGCTGCCAATCAGCCACAATACCCCTTTTTAAATAACACATTTCAATATACTGCCACACCCAGGACTCAAACCCACAACCTGTTGCATCCCAGCCAAACACCCCACCCACCGAGCCACTTGATCCCGCATAAAAACTATGAGATTTATAACTATATGAAACTACCTGTACCCCGTAAAAAATAACCAGCACCATAATTGAGCAGATCCATGTAGTGTGCAGCCACACATCCAAACCCTTGCAGACACACACTACATAGATCTGCCCAGCCGTATTTCTGATCACCCCTTCACAAAGTACAAGGTAAGCTTCATATAGTTAAAACTCTCCAGCTTGGAATTCTCTACCTTTCTATGCAAGGGCAGATAGCTTCCGACTACAATATCACAGGCAACGGGTTCGAATCCCGGGCACATCAGCATCCCCAAATGTAATAAAGGACAGTGCGACTGAACAACAAAGAGCTATAAAGTCAAGTCCATGAATGTTGTATAGGTATTAGCGACAAAAGGGGTGGGGGTAGGAGACAGAGGCGGTCAGCAGATGCTGGGCTTCAAAAAGCGTTTCCATGGCGAGCTGCGGCACATCAGCCTCGGATCACCATGTGAAACGCCAGATGTCGGCATGAGTGCAGTTAAGCACACTATCAGTGGCGCAGTGGTAAGCTGCTCTCTGCAGTGACCAATCATAATTTCTCTGACGTCCTAGTGGATGCTGGGGACTCCGTAAGGACCATGGGGAATAGACGGCTCCGCAGGAGACTGGGCACACTAAAAGAAAGATTTGGTACTACCTGGTGTGCACTGGCTCCTCCCTCTATGCCCCTCCTCCAGACCTCAGTTGGATTTCTGTGCCCGGCCGAGCTGGATGCACACTAGGGGCTCTCCTGAGCTCCTAGAAAGAAAGTATATGTTAGTTTTTTTATTTTACAGTGAGACCTGCTGGCAACAGGCTCACTGCAACGAGGGACTAAGGGGAGAAGAAGCGAACCTACCTGCTTGCAGCTAGCTTGGGCTTCTTAGGCTACTGGACACCATTAGCTCCAGAGGGATCGACCGCAGGACCCGTCCTTGGTGTTCGTTCCCGGAGCCGCGCCGCCGTCCCTCTTACAGAGCCAGAAGCATGAAGATGGTCCGGAAAATCGGCGGCAGAAGACTTCAGTCTTCACCAAGGTAGCGCACAGCACTGCAGCTGTGCGCCATTGCTCCTCATACACACTTCACACTCCGGTCACTGAGGGTGCAGGGCGCTGGGGGGGGGGGCGCCCTGAGCAGCAATAAAAACACCTTGGCTGGCAAAATAATCACAATATATAGCCCCAGAGGCTATATATGTGATAATTACTAGAGATGAGCGCCTGAAATTTTTCGGGTTTTGTGTTTTGGTTTTGGGTTCGGTTCCGCGGCCGTGTTTTGGGTTCGAACGCGTTTTGGCAAAACCTCACCGAATTATTTTTGTCGGATTCGGGTGTGTTTTGGATTCGGGTGTTTTTTTCCAAAAACACTAAAAAACAGCTTAAATCATAGAATTTGGGGGTCATTTTGATCCCAAAGTATTATTAACCTCAAAAACCATAATTTACACTCATTTTCAGTCTATTCTGAATACCTCACACCTCACAATATTATTTTTAGTCCTAAAATTTGCACCGAGGTCGCTGTGTGAGTAAGATTAGCGACCCTAGTGGCCGACACAAACACCGGGCCCATCTAGGAGTGGCACTGCAGTGTCACGCAGGATGGCCCTTCCAAAAAACCCTCCCCAAACAGCACATGACGCAAAGAAAAAAAGAGGCGCAATGAGGTAGCTGTGTGAGTAAGATTAGCGACCCTAGTGGCCGACACAAACACCGGGCACATCTAGGAGTGGCACTGCAGTGTCACGCAGGATGTCCCTTCCAAAAAACCCTCCCCAAACAGCACATGACGCAAAGAAAAAAAGAGGCGCAATGAGGTAGCTGTGTGAGTAAGATTAGCGACCCTAGTGGCCGACACAAACACCGGGCCCATCTAGGAGTGGCACTGCAGTGTCACGCAGGATGTCCCTTCCAAAAAACCTGAACCACTAGCCATGAACATAGGCCAGGGCCTCAGCCGTTCCTTGCCACTCCGTGTGGTAAATGGCATATTGGCAAGTTTACGCTTCTCCTCCGACAATTTTATTTTAGGTTTTTGGAGTCCTTTTTTTACTGATATTTGGTGTTTTGGATTTGACATGCTCTGTACTATGACATTGGGCATCGTCCTTGGCAGACGACGTTGCTGGCATTTCATCGTCTCGGCCATGACTAGTGGCAGCAGCTTCAGCACGAGGTGGAAGTGGATCTTGATCTTTCCCTAATTTTGGAACCTCAACATTTTTGTTCTCCATATTTTAATAGGCACAACTAAAAGGCACCTCAGGTAAACAATGGAGATGGATGGATTGGATACTAGTATACAATTATGGACGGGCTGCCGAGTGCCGACACAGAGGTAGCCACAGCCGTGAACTACCGCACTGTACTGTGTCTGCTGCTAATATATAGACTGGTTGATAAAGAGATAGTATACTCGTAACTAGTATGTATGTATAAAGAAAGAAAAAAAAACCACGGTTAGGTGGTATATACAATTATGGACGGGCTGCCGAGTGCCGACACAGAGGTAGCCACAGCCGTGAACTACCGCACTGTACTGTGTCTGCTGCTAATATATAGACTGGTTGATAAAGAGATAGTATACTCGTAACTAGTATGTATGTATAAAGAAAGAAAAAAAAACCACGGTTAGGTCACTGGTATATACAATTATGGACGGGCTGCGGAGTGCCGACACAGAGGTAGCCACAGCCGTGAACTACCGCACTGTACTGTGTCTGCTGCTAATATATAGACTGGTTGATAAAGAGATAGTATACTCGTAACTAGTATGTATGTATAAAGAAAGAAAAAAAAACCACGGTTAGGTGGTATATACAATTATGGACGGGCTGCCGAGTGCCGACACAGAGGTAGCCACAGCCGTGAACTACCGCACTGTACTGTGTCTGCTGCTAATATATAGACTGGTTGATAAAGAGATAGTATACTCGTAACTAGTATGTATGTATAAAGAAAGAAAAAAAAACCACGGTTAGGTCACTGGTATATACAATTATGGACGGGCTGCCGAGTGCCGACACAGAGGTAGCCACAGCCGTGAACTACCGCACTGTACTGTGTCTGCTGCTAATATATAGACTGGTTGATAAAGAGATAGTATACTCGTAACTAGTATGTATGTATAAAGAAAGAAAAAAAAACCACGGTTAGGTCACTGGTATATACAATTATGGACGGGCTGCCGAGTGCCGACACAGAGGTAGCCACAGCCGTGAACTACCGCACTGTACTGTGTCTGCTGCTAATATATAGACTGGTTGATAAAGAGATAGTATACTCGTAACTAGTATGTATGTATAAAGAAAGAAAAAAAAACCACGGTTAGGTCACTGGTATATACAATTATGGACGGGCTGCCGAGTGCCGACACAGAGGTAGCCACAGCCGTGAACTACCGCACTGTACTGTGTCTGCTGCTAATATAGACTGGTTGATAAAGAGATAGTATACGTACTAATATTATATACTGGTGGTCAGGTCACTGGTCACTAGTCACACTGGCAGTGGCACTCCTGCAGCAAAAGTGTGCACTGTTTAATTTTAATATAATATTATGTACTCCTGGCTCCTGCTATAACCTATAACTGGCACTGCAGTAGTGCTCCCCAGTCTCCCCCACAATTATAAGCTGTGTGAGCTGAGCAGTCAGACAGATATATAATATATATAGATGATGCAGCACACTGGCCTGAGCCTGAGCAGTGCACACAGATATGGTATGTATGTGACTGAGTCACTGTGTGCTGTGTATCGCTTTTTTCAGGCAGAGAACGGATTATAAATAAAAGTGGTGGTCACTGGTCACTATCAGCAAAACTCTGCACTGTACACTACTGAGTACTCCTAATGCTCCCCAAAATTAGTAAATCAATTGTCTAAACGGAGAGGACGCCAGCCACGTCCTCTCCCTATCAATCTCAATGCACGTGTGAAAAAGGCGGCGACGCGCGGCTCCTTATATAGAATCCGAGTCTCGCGATAGAATCCGAGCCTCGCGAGAATCCGACAGCGTCATGATGACGTTCGGGCGCGCTCGGGTTAACCGAGCAAGGCGGGAAGATCCGAGTCGCTCGGACTCGTGAAAAAAAACATGAAGTTCTGGCGGGTTCGGATTCAGAGAAACCGAACCCGCTCATCTCTAATAATTACCCCTGCCAGAATCCATAAAAAAGCGGGAGAAAAGTCCGCGAAAAAGGGGCGGAGCTATCTCCCTCGGCACACTGGCGCCATTTTCTCTTCACAGTGTAGCTGGAAGACAGCTCCCCAGGCTCTCCCCTGTAGTTTTCAGGCTCAAAGGGTTAAAAAGAGAGGAGGGGCACTAAATTTAGGCGCAATATTGTTTATACAAGCAGCTATTGGGGAAAATTCACTCAGTGATAGTGTTTATCCCTACATTATATAGCGCTCTGGTGTGTGCTGGCATACTCTCTCTCTGTCTCCCCAAAGGGCTGTGTGGGGTCCTGTCCTCAGTCAGAGCATTCCCTGTGTGTGTGCGGTGTGTCGGTACGGCTGTGTCGACATGTTTGATGAGGAGGCTTATGTGGAGGCGGAGCAGATGCCGATAAATGGGATGTCGCCCCCTGGGGCCGACACCAGAGTGGATGGATAGGTGGAAGGTATTAACCGACAGTGTCAACTCCTTACATAAAAGGCTGGATGACGTAACAGCTATGGGACAGCCGGCTTCTCAGCCCGCGCCTGCCCAGGCGTCTCAAAGGCCATCAGGGGCTCAAAAACGCCCGCTCCCTCAGATGGCAGACACAGATGTCGACACGGAGTCTGACTCCAGTGTCGACGAGGTTGAGACATATACACAATCCACTAGGAACATCCGTTACATGATCCCGGCAATAAAAAATGTGTTACACATTTCTGACATTAACCCAAGTACCACTAAAAAAGGGTTTTATGTGTGGGGAGAAAAAGCAGGCAGTGTTTTGTTCCCCCATCAAATGAGTGAATGAAGTGTGAAAAAGCGTGGGTTCCCCCGATAAGAAACTGGTAATTTCTAAAAAGTTACTGATGGCGTACCCTTTCCCGCCAGAGGATAAGTTACGCTGGGAGATATCCCCTAGGGTGGATAAGGCGCTCACACGTTTGTTAAAAAAGGTGGCACTGCCGTCTTAGGATACGGCCACTTTGAAGGTACCTGCTGATAAAAAGCAGGAGGCTATCCTGAAGTCTGTATTTACACACTCAGGTACTAGACTGAGACCTGCAGATAGTGCTGCTGCAGCGTGGTCTGTAACCCTGTCAAACAGGAATACTATTTTGCGAACATAAGACGTCGTCTTATATATGAGGGATGCACAGAGGGATATTTTGCCGGCTGGCATCCAGAATTAATGCAATGTCCATTCTGTCAGGAGGGTATTAGAGACCCGACACTGGACAGGTGATGCTGACTTTAAAAGGCACATAGAGCCTTATAAGGGTGAGGAATTGTTTGGGGATGGTCTCTGGGACCTCGTATCCACAGCAACAGCTGGGAAGAATTTTTTTACCTCAGGTTTCCTCACAGCCTAAGAAAAGCACTGTATTATCAGGTACAGTCCTTTCGGCTTCAGAAAAGCAAGCGGGTCAAAGGCGCTTCCTTTCTGCACAGAGACGAGGGAAGAGGGAAAAAGCTGCACCAGTCAGCCAGTTCCCAGAATCAAAATTCTTCCCCCGCTTCCTCTGAGTCCACCGCATGACGCGGGGGCTCCACAGGCGTAGCCAGGTACGGTGGGGGGCCGCCTCAAAAATTTCAGCGATCAGTGGGCTCGCTCACAGGTGGATCCCTGGATCCTTCAAGTAGTATCTCAGAGGTACAAGCTGGAATTCGAGGCGTCTTCCCCCCGCCGTTTCCTCAAATCTGCCTTGCCGACAACTCCCTCAGGCAGGGAGGCTGTGCTAGAGGCAATTCACAAGCTGTATTCCCAGCAGGTGTTAGTCAAGGTGCCCCTACTTCAACAAGGACGGGGTTACTATTCCACACTGTTTGTGGTACCGAAACCGGACGGTTCGGTGAGACCCATTTTAAATTTGAAATCCTTGAACACATACATAAAAAAATTCAAGTTCAAGATGGAATCGCTCAGGGCGGTTATTGCAAGCCTGGAGGAGGGGGATTACATGGTATCCCTGGACATCAAGGATGCTTACCTACATGTCCCCATTTACCATCCTCACCAGGAGTACCTCAGATTGTGGTACAGGATTGCCATTACCAATTCCAAACACTGCCGTTTGGACTGTCCACGGCACCGAGGGTCTTTACCAAGGTAATGGCAGAAATGATGATACTCCTTCGAAAAAAGTGTTTCTCTTGCAGGAGAAAGCCAAGGAGCAGTCATCTCTAGTCAGAGACCTCCTGAAACCAAAACAGGTATCGGTGCATCACTGCACACGAGTCCTGGGAAAAATGGTAGCTTCTTACGAAGCAAAATTCCATTCGGCAGGTTCCATACAAGAACCTTTTAGTGGGACCTCTTGGACAAGTGGTCGGGATCGCATCTTCAGATGCATCGCCTGATAACCCTGTCTCCAAGGACCAGGGTATCTCTACTGTGGTGGCTGCAGAGTGCTCATCTTCAAGAGGGCCGCAGATTCGGCATACAGGACTGGGTCCTGGTAACCACGGATGCCAGCCTTCGAGGCTGGGGGGCAGTCACACAGGGAAGAAATTTCCAAGAACTTTGGTCAAGTCAGGAGTCGTCCCTACACATAAATATTCTGGAACTGAGGGCCATTTACAATGCCCTACGTCTGGCAAGGCCTCTGCTTCAAAACCAGCCGGTACTGATCCAATCAGACAACATCACGGCAGTCGCCCATGTAAACCGACAGGGCGGCACAAGAAGCAGGATGGCGATGGCAGAAGCCACAAGGATTCTCCGATGGGCGGAAAATCACGTCTTAGCACTGTCAGCAGTGTTCATTCCGGGAGTGGACAACTGGGAAGCAGACTTCCTCAGCAGACACGACCGACACCCGGGAGAGTGGGGACTTCATCCAGAAGTCTTCCAACTGTTGGTAAACCGTTGGGAAAGGCCACAGGTGGACATGATGGCGTCCCGCCTAAACAAAAAACTAGATATTGCGCCAGGTCAAGGGACCCTCAGGCAATAGCTGTGGACGCTCTAGTGACACCGTGGGTGTACCAGTTGGTTTATGTGTTCCCTCCTCTGCCTCTCATACCAAAGGTACTGAGAATAATAAGAAAACGAGGAGTAAGAACGATACTCGTGGTTCCGGATGGGCCAAGAAGAGCTTGGTACCCAGAACTTACAGAAATAATATCAGAGGACCCATGGCCTCTACCGCTCAGACAGGATCTGCTACAGCAGGGGCCCTGTCTGTTCCAAGACTTAGCGCGGCTGCATTGGACGGCATGGCGGTTGAATTCCGGATCCTAAAGCAAAAGGACATTCCGGAGGAAGTCATTCCTACGCTGATAAAAGCCAGGAAAGAAGTAACCGCAAACCATTATCACCGTATTTGGCGAAAATATGTTGCGTGGTGTGAGGCCAGGAAGGCCCCAACAGAGGAATTTCAGCTGGGTCGTTTTCTGCACTTCCTACAGTCGGGAGTGACTATGGGCCTAAAATTGGGTTCCATTAAGGTCCAGATTTCGGCTCTGTCGATTTTCTTCCAGAAAGAACTGGCTTCACTGCCTGCAGTTCAGACTTTTGTAAAGGGAGTGTTACATATTCAGCCCCCTTTTGTGCCTCCTGTGGCACCGTGGGATCTCAACGTGGTGTTGAGTTTCCTGAAATCACATTGGTTTGAGCCACTTAAAACTGTGGATCTGAAATATCTCACGTGGAAAGTGGTCATGTTATTGGCCTTGGCTTCGGCCAGGCGTGTGTCAGAATTGGCGGCTTTGTCGTGTAAAAGCCCTTATCTGATTTTCCATATGGATAGGGCAGAATTGAGGACTCGTCCCCAGTTTCTCCCTAAGGTGGTATCAGCTTTTCACTTGAACCAACCTATTGTAGTGCCTGCGGCTACTTGGGGCTTGGAAGATTCCAAGTTACTGGACGTAGTCAGGGCCTTGAAAATTTATGTTTCCAGGATGGCTGGAGTCAGGAAAACTGACTCGCTTTTTATCCTGTAGGCACCCAACAAACTAGGTGCTCCTGCTTCTGAGCAGACTATTGCTCGCTGGATTTGTAGCACAATTCAGCTGGCGCTTTCTGCGGCTGGATTGCCGCATCCTAAATCAGTAAAAGCCCATTCCACAAGGAAAGTGGGCTCATCTTGGGCGGCTGCCCGAGGGGTCTCGGCTTTACAACTTTGCCGAGCTGCTACTTGGTCAGGGGCAAACACGTTTGCTAAATTCTACAAGTTTAATACCCTGGCTGAGGAGGACCTTGAGTTCTCTCATTCGGTGCTGCAGAGTCATCCGCACTCTCCCGCCCGTTTGGGAGCTTTGGTATAATCCCCATGGTCCTTACGGAGTCCCCAGCATCCACTAGGACGTCAGAGAAAATAAGAATTTACTCACCGGTAATTCTATTTCTCGTAGTCCGTAGTGGATGCTGGGCGCCCATCCCAAGTGCGGATTGTCTGCAATACTTGTATATAGTTATTGCCTAACTAAAGGGTTATTGTTGAGCCATCTGTTGAGAGGCTCAGTTGTATTTCATACTGTTAACTGGGTTAAATATCACGAGTTATACGGTGTGATTGGTGTGGCTGGTATGAGTCTTACCCGGGATTCAAAATCCTTCCTTATTGTGTCAGCTCTTCCGGGCACAGTATCCTAACTGAGGTCTGGAGGAGGGGCATAGAGGGAGGAGCCAGTGCACACCAGGTAGTACCAAATCTTTCTTTTAGTATGCCCAGTCTCCTGCGGAGCCGTCTATTCCCCATGGTCCTTACGGAGTCCCCAGCATCCACTACGGACTACGAGAAATAGAATTACCGGTGAGTAAATTCTTATTTTAGCAGGAGCATGGAAAGAACTTTGCGGGCATCATAGCAACTTTTTAAAGGAGTCCCTACCCTAATGCTTCTGGATAGACCCTTCTCCGCAGCAGTTGTTCATTTTATGCAGCATAGCAGTGCCCTAGTTCAGAATATGCCACATTGTAGTGCTGCCAGCATACATTATGCCACAGAGTACCTCCAATTCACAATATGCCATACAGTGTCCCCGGTATATATTATGGCACAATAAAGTGCCACCAGTTCATAATATGCCATATTGTAGTAACCCCACTTCATTTTATGCCACATTATAGTTCACTCCATTGATATTATGCCACATTACGGTGTGCCCCAACACATATTAAGCTTATAGTGCCTCCAGTTCATATTAATCCACATTACAATGCCCAGTTAAGATTATGCCACATTACAGAGGCATTGAAGTCCCACCCCTCCCACAGCTTAACCCTAACCCTTCCCGCATATCCTAACCCTAACCCTCCCCCTAGTGCCTAACACTACACCTAACCCACCCCTCCTGAAGCCTATTACTAACTGCCCCTTCCTACAACCTAACCATCCTCTCCCACAGCCTAACCCTAACTCTCCCCCAGAGCCTAACCCTAACCCTCCCTCTAGTGCCTAACCCTAACCTCATTACTTACCATTGGAATCTTTTGGGATTCTGACCATTGAGATTCCGCTGCTGGGATTCTGACTGTTGGGATCCTGACTGCATCCGCATAAGGGGTAGAACTGTGTGATACAATGTATATAAGGGGCAATACTGTGTGGCATAATATGAATAAGGGGCACTGCTACTGTGTGGCATAATGTGTATAAGGCAGAGGTTGTCAAACGCGGTCCTCAAGGCACCCCAATGGTCTAGGTATATCCTTGGCTCAGCACAGATGGTTAAATCAAATTGACTGATGTGTTTATTAAGTCATCTATGGCCAAGCATGGATAAACGTAAAACCTGGACTGTTGGGGTGCCTTGAGGACAGCGTTTGAGAACCTCAGGTATAAGTGGTACTACTGTGTGGTACAGTGTGTATAAGGGTTTCTACTGTCTGGTACAGTGTGTATAAGGGGTTCTACTGTCTGGCATAATGTGTATGAGGGGTACTAATGTGTAGCATAATGTTTATATGGGGTACAATGTGTATAAGGGAGACTACTGTGTGGCATAATGTGAATAAGGGGCACTACTATATGTGGTATAATGTGTATAAGGGGTTCTACTGTGTGGTACAATGTGTATAAGGGGTTCTATGGTGTGGTATAACATGAATAAGCTGCACTAATGTGTGGTCTAATGTGTAAAAGGGGCACTACTGTATGGCCTAATGTGTAAAAGGGGCATTACTGTGTGGAGTATCATGAATAAGGGGCACTGCTGTGTGGTGTCAAATGAATAAGGTCAGGGCTGCAACTGGTGGGGGCCTAGGTGGGCGTGTGCCCATGGCATTGGATTTCTGGGGGCCCAAAGATGGGCACTTTTACATCTATCAGCAATATGAAGACCTGCGGCTGTGTGATACAGAGTGGCCGATACACATTGGAGGCACACCGCAGACATCCAGCCACTTCTCCCATCACCCCACCACCTTGTCTCCTCTTCATCCAGCAGAGCTGAGTGCACAGCACCCAGGACTACTGTGGCTGAGTGACCACATTATCTAATGATACAGCCAATCCAGAAGTCACATTTCCCAGGAAGTACTGCAGGGCAATGCCAGTTGCTGGTGTGTGTTCCTCCACACACACCGAAATAAGGACCAACAACACAGGGCTCCGTACCAGGTAGCACCATAGTATTAGGGAGCATACTGCATTGCAAACTGCCAGGACTGAGCTTCTTCCCTGGGCACTGGCTGCACTGGGGGCTCCCTGCATGTGTCACCATAGTATCAGGGAGCATACAGCAGCGCACACTGCCCGCAGCTGGCACAGCACTATCCTTGGCACTCCTGGACACATAAGGTGATTGGGAGATTAAGGAGTAAATGTCTCCAGCTGTAACTTCTTTCCTACACTGCACACCCCCTGTCACCTGGGCAGCCATACACCGTGTGGATGGCACTCTTTTAGCAAACATTGCTGCCTGGTGAACTGAGCCTATGGTGGATGTGGCAATAGCAGTGATATGACAGTGGAGTGGGTATAGGATGGCATCCCACGGAAAGCCAAAAAGGGACTGAAGAGCAGACTATGAGAGTCAGATTAAAGGTAAGGGGCAAAGCGGGCAAACAGGACTCCCTGGGTGGTACAGAGCCTTTTACATGGCGCCAGCCTCCTGTGACACCACAATGCTCTAATGCCGTGGTTTTGGGATTTATTGCATCCATCCATCACTGCAGTATCTGATTCCTAAGTTTAGCCTCTGCTACTGTGAGTGTTGTGTGTACCTTGAAGCATGCGGCATGGCACATTGTTTTATTCGTTATTGTATTTATTAGCTGTATGCAATTAATAAATTGATCCCTTTTACTACGGCAGTTTCATCCCTCAATAATCCCCTCAATAATCACAATTCTATCTCGACCACTATTTACGAGTTACCTACATCATCTGCTTACCCTGATTCCCTGGTTGGTCATCATCCCTACCAGACAAGTATTGGTAGCGGGGCGCCAGTTGTTGCTTTGCCCGGGGTGACAAAAATCCTAGTTTCTGCCCTGATAAATTTGCTTTACTGTGTGGCGTAATTTCAGTTAGGGTTACTATGTGTGGCCACGCCCCTTCTTCAAAAGACTACAGGGTCTATTTACTAAACCTTGGATGCAGATAAAGTGGACGGAGATAAGGTACCAGCCACTCAGCTCCTAACTGCCATTTCACAGGCTGGGTTTGAAAAATGACAGTTAGGAGCTGATTAACTGGTACTTTATCTCCGTGCACTTTATTTCCATCCAAGGCTTAGTAAATAGACCCCTATGTCCCTGTCGGATGCACTCAAAGTATTGTGGGGGACGGGGACCAAAATGTCTAGTTACCACTCTGGGAATATCAGTCTGAGATGTTTCCCTGATTTTATTTCACATTTCCTGCAGATAAAGGAGTCTGGAGATTCCGTCATGTTCTTGGTAGTTGATAAAGCAACAGACAATTCCTTCCAGCAAAAGAAGACAAAAATCACAGCGGATCAGGCTTCAGTACGGCTGCTGCCCAACCCTCCGAGAACTGTGGAGATGACCAAGAACCCGGATGGCTACGGCTTTTACCTGAGACAAGAGAAAGTTCGCAAAGGTAAAACATGGTGCATCCTGATGCCACTAACTGATAGATGACCCACGCATGGTGGAGCTGGGTGTGTGTATCAACTGGTTTCAAACTTATATTATATATTCTTATGTTCCGTCAATGTGCAAAAAGTCTAAAAACGGACGTTGATTGCTTGTATTCATTTTTGGTTAAAAAGATGTCTCGTGCTTTACGTGGTGTCATCAGGGGCTTCATCGTTGGCACTGGTACAGTTACCAAACCACTAGCGCTCATTACACTCAACCCATGTTGACAGGTTGATGTGAGGGGGGTTCAGTATGATTTCCTAATGGATGAGATGCCTACGGTTAGGATACCGACAGTAGCATCCCGTCCATCAGTCCCTCTAAAGAACCCTAACCCTCCTCTGCTCCCTACCGTAACCCTAAACCTCCCCGGTGGTGCCTAACACTAACCCTCCTGGGTGGTGCCTAAACCTAACCCTCCCTTCCCTGCTGCCTAACCCTAACCCTCCCTTCCCTGCTGCCTAACCCTAACCTCCCCTTCTATGTGCCTAACCCTAACCATCCTCTGCTCCCTACCCTAACCCTCCCCGTTGGTGCCTAACACTAACCCTCCCTTCCCTGCTGCCTAAACCTACTCTCCCCGCTTGGTGCCTAACCCTAACCTTCCCATCTATGTGCCTAACCCTAACCCTCCTCTGCTCCCTACCGTAACCCTAACCCTTCCCGGTGGTGCCTAACACTAACCCTCCCTTCCCTGCTGCCTAAACCTACCCTCACTGCTTGGAACCCTAACCTCCCCTTCTATGTGCCTAACCCTAACCCTCCCTCCCCGGCCCCTAACCCAGTGTGTCCCGCTGAATGGACGTTTGGGATTCCGTCTGTCAGAACTGATACGCTAGTATTCTGTGCGGCATCGGTATGTAGACGCCGGGATTGCGACGTCCTTCGGGATCCCGGCGTCTGTATATCGGCTGCCAGGATCCCGTCCGTCAGGGAGCTAACCGCTTCCCATGAGGGGAGGCGCCTCTCCATCTCGCGGTAAGTTAAAGTATAGTAAAACGTGGAAATTCAGACGCCCATGTGCCAGAGTCACATGCAAAGCAGCCACATCTGCAAAAGTATTGCGTGATTGAAAATAGCCGCGGACATCCGCCCGTGTTCAGATTCGCCCTTAAACATCCAAGATTCCCCCAGCACACTGTACTGTACCAGTGATGAGATATACGATTCCCCCAGCACACTCTACTGCACCAGTGATGAGATATACGATTCCCCCAGCACACTATACTGCACCAGTGATGAGATATACATCCTATATGATAGCAGTAAGATAATACATTTATTTCAGCAACTTTTTGTGTATCATTATTCTGAGAAGCATGTATGGGATCAGTAGTTGGAGGGCATGCTGGTACTTATAGTGCCATTTGGAGGATTTTGAGAGGCTTCCAGGTGAGTTAGCTCTCAATTTAGAAATATAAAAATGTAAGTGATATTATCGGGATCAGGTCATGTGACCGGTACTCGGGATCCCGGCGGTCACCGTGCTGACGCCGGGTTCCCGAGTGTTCACAAGAAAAGCCGACTAACAGGGACTATTCCCACTCGTGGGTGTCCATAGAGTGGGAATAGAACCTGTTGCGAGCCACCGAGCCCGATTGGGTACTATTATCATGTAGTGTTAGGACCACCATATCAGAGATGCCTTGAAGTGGCTGGTGGCTTAACCATATCTTTGCAAATATATGTGACTGAGATCTCTGCATTACTGCTATCATATAGAAGGTAAATCTCATTACTGATCCATTATAGTGTGCTGGGGGAATCTTGTGTTTTTTCTTGCCCCTATACATGTGTTCTCACTACCAGCACTGATCTGCACCTGCCCAATCCTAGTGCACAAGATTAATCTGGGATTGCTGCATCTCTGCGTACCAAGTGACCATGACGTGCCCACAACGCGCCCATGTCCAACTTATGCTAATTGTGAATGCCTCACTGACACCCACTTACAATCATTTATGCATGAGCAGAAAACTTGCTGACTTCAGTGCATCGGACTCAGAGTCTGCAGAGATCTATGACCCCAATGTAACGGGAGAGAACGTTTCACACCTTTATAAAGGCAATACCAGGTCTGTTTTGAACATCAAAGTAAATGCCACGCAACATCTTAAAGGCATATCGCCAAAACTCCAGGCTGCCCACAAATCGCAGGCTATTACATTTAGGCATATATAGTATGTCAGCTGAAATCTTCAGCTCAAAAGTTGATAGGCTAGAAACAACTTTCATACACTGGGGGAGATTCAAATGTTTGAAAAGTCGGTTGGGTGTCTGTTATTTCCTGTCTATTAGATAGACTCCCAACTGACTTTTCAAACATTTGAATCTCCCCCAGTATGTCCTTATTATGTCACCAGAAGCTAGCATAGCGTTCCGCTGTATGATGTTATTATTTCCAGGTGAGAGTTATGTAAGTGTGTGGAGTTCCCTTTTACATATTAAACCTAGCTATGGAATGAAGCACATTATCAGTAACTGAATTACTTTTCCCAGTAACTGTGATCAAGCCAGGGGTCTATTTACTAAGCCTTGGGTGGAGAAAAAGTGGACGGAGTTAAAGCACCAGCCAATCAGCTCCTAACTGTCATTTTTCAAACCCAGCCTGTGACATGATAGGAGCTGATTGGCTGGTACTTTATTTCCGTCCAGTTTATCTCCATCTAAGGCTTAGTAAATAGACCCCTCAATACTCTGCAGAGGGGTAACTACAGGTTGGGGAGACTGGCAAATGTCCAGGGGGCCCACCCGAAATCAGTCACTAAATACTGTAGACTAAACACGTGATTTGGAAATTAATTTCTCTGTACATGTACTGTTAAGTGATTCAGTATGTACTACTGGCGCACGGGATCCCGGTGGTAGTAATACCGACTCCAGGATTCCAACAACAGCAATACCAATAGGGATAAGATGCTTTACCCCCTAATTCTAACTCTCCCTTCCCGCTGCCTATCCCTAACCTCCCCCCCTTAGTGCTTAATCCTAATCTCCCTGCAGGGGTGCCTAAACCTAAATCAGGAAAAGGTTAAACATACCATAATAAATAAATACACAAACATAACAGAACCAGTCCTGCACTTTCTAATCACACGTTCTCCCACCTCATGATAAGACTCCTGTCTCTTCTCCCTGGCAGTTGCTCTCTGGTCCAGTGCACTGATTGAGGACTCAGATTCACGCACACATACTGGGTAGAAGAAGCTGCTGCCACTGGGCATATGTAGCAGCTCTGGGATGGGTATATGATCCTGCCGCATGGGACGCCGAATATCAGTATACAGACATCGGCATCCTGGGCGCTAGAATGCCGGCATGGGGGGCGAGCGCAATGAAGCCCCTTGCGGGCTCGCTGCGCTCACCATGCTGTGGGCTCTCCCTCTATGGGTGTCATGGACACCCACAGAGAGGGAGTCACCTACCTCGCCGGTATTCTGGCGGCGGTATGGTGCCCCCGTCGGGATCCTGGGGTTGGTATTGAGACAGCCGGGATCTCGACGGGCGGCATCTCTACTCTGTCCCTTACACTGCATGATGTGGCGGCGGCGGCTGTAGCAATCATATTATATACCATTACTATTGTTGTCATAATCTGAACCGCTGGCCAAGACCAGGGGAGGGTTCCGGGAAGTTGTCGCTTTTGCTGCTTGTGGTGGAACAAAGGAAATACTCCATCAGTCTTTTGGGGAAAGTCATTGTAAAACAATAAAGTGAGTTTTACCTCCATGCTTCCTACATGAATAATAACTATAAAGAGTCCAGCGCATAGTGTCCATCACAGCTTGGAATGTTGCTTGCAGGTCACTTCATTGTGGATATTGATCCGAAAAGCCCGGCAGAGAAAGCAAACCTGAAGGACTATGACCGCATCGTCGCTATTAATGGGGAATGTGCGGAGCAGATGCAACATGAGCAGGTGGTGGAAGCCATTCGGAAAGGAGGAAACAAGACCACGCTACTGGTAGCAGACAAAGCCACAGATGAATTGTATGCCAAGGTGAGGTGGCCATAGAATGAAGCATTATCCCCGGAGGAGACATATTCCAGAATGCACTATAGCGCTCCGCACTAACAGGGGTTGGGTATGTGTGACCGGCGGTCAGGAGACCGATGGTGGGGTCCCTGCATTTACATGCCTAGTGTGGGGGAGGGGGCAAGAGCAACGAAACCCCTTGCAGGCTCGCTATGCTCTGGGCTCGGCGGCGAGCTGTGCTCACTACATGTTCTTTTCAGGTCGACGTGTTCATTAGGTCGACATGTACTAGGTCGACAGGTCAAAATGTCGACATGACTTTTCCACGTGTTTTTTTCTCTCCCATACTTGACGGTCCACGTGGACTATGATTGGAATGGTAACCAAGCGATGCGAGGCACCTTTCCCGAAGCATGGCGAGTGAAGCGAGCCATGCGAGGGGACACGGTGCACTAAATGGGGTTCCGCGTCACTTTACGCAGAAAACTACACCAAAAAAGGTCCAAAAACTCATGTCGACCTTTTCACCTGTCGACCTAATCCCCATGTCGACCTGATGCCCACGTCGACCTTCAGTGGTCGATCTAATGACAGTCGACCTAAGTTGAGTTGACCCAACGACCCATACCCGCTCTTTTTGTAAGTCATTTTCTTTATGTACTCCGTTAGGCGCTGTGGAACCCTTGTGGCGCCATATAAACAATAATAATCATAATAATAATAATAATACATGTATGCACAAATGATGTTTATACATACAAGTACATGTAAAGAATATGTAATAAATTGTAATATGTGTGTGAGACCTGGTGAGCAGGGCCCTCTTACCTCTTTCTGTTATTACCCAGTCTTGTTTTATTACGGTTCCATTTCAGTTTTGTTCCCAATTGTAAAGCGAAGAGATTATGCCGGCGCTATAACAGTATAGATTATATAATAAATTCTTCTATGCTTGTTCATTCAGGCTGGCCTCTCCCCGTTCATCTATTTAAAACAATCAGAGGTTCCCACACCAGTAAAAGAAGCTCCAAAACCAACAGAAACACCAGCCACCCAACCAGCTCCAGTTCCAGCACCAGCGGCCGCAGCACCTGCAGCAGCACCAGCGGCCTCACCAGCAGCGTCAGCTCCCACTTCGTCTCCAGACCCGAATCACAAGCCCAGACTCTGCAGAGTAAAAAAAGGGAGCGCAGGGTTTGGCTTCAACCTGAATGCTATCAAAGAAGTACCGGGGCAATATCTGAAACAGGTAAAGTAACTGTCCTCCTAGTGCAACAAGAGATGGTGGTTTTGCCCTATTCAACGTTATATATCATGTAAATAATGGCACTTCAACACAATCAGTGAAACTGGTGCATGAAGGTTCACCGGGGGAATGCAGCATCTTACGGGTGCGGCTGGTCCCCATAGAGCAGGCTTTCCCAACCACGGTCCTCAAGGCACATCAACAGTGCAGGTTTTAGTGATATCCAGGCTGCAGCACAGATGGTTACATCAAAATAACTGAGCTACTAATTAAGTCACCTGTGCTGCAGCCTGGATATCACTAAAACCTGCACTGATAGTGTGCCTTGAGGACCGTGGTTGGGAATGCCTGCCATAGAGGCTTGGTTAACCATTAGTCCCCCTCGGCAGCTATCCCAGGTCACCGCCGTACCGCTCCAACAGGCCCGGGTAGTTAGTACCCGATTCCGTCCCCGTCTCGGTCTCCCTGATGGCAACAAAAAATATATGTGAAATGGGGAACCAATTAATGAATGTAGAATACGCGGAGTAAAACGGAAAACATGAAATAAATGATGCACTGTAGTTTTATATAACAAGAATGGCTCCTTATTCAGCTTCAGTTGCAGTTCTGCGATTGTGGCAGAACTGCAACTGCTGAGAATCGCGCAGCAAGAGCCGCCCAGCACAGTAAAAGTCCACTCAGCGCAGAACAAGCCGCCCACTGATGCTTTCGCAATTCTGTATTGCAAAAATCGAACACGGGGCTGATTCAGGTTAGATTGCAAATTCTGCTAGGTAGCAGAATTTGCAATCCTTGGGAAAGCATGCTGACCACCGCCTCCCCCACACTTTTCATCAAGCAGAAACTACGATCGCACCACAATTTCTGCAAGAGGCCCGCCGCCATCTTTGATCGTGGCGCTGCGTGATGTCACGCAGCCACTGTGATCCTGCCCACACCACGCCCCCCTTTTTGATGACGCCTCCCCCATTGTCCCGCCTCCACCCCTGCAACACTCAGTCTCCGCCTAGGAAATGGAGCGTTGCCACCCCCTGAATGCCTCTGCCTGATTGACAGGCAGAGGCGTTCGCATTTTACTTGTGGGCGCATGCGCACGACGGGTGCTGCGCATGCGCCTGCATTTTTTTTTTTTTTGCGGTTGGATCGCTTATCGCGATCCAACCTGAATCTGGCCCACCATCAGCAGTTGCGGGTCACCTACGGCTACTCAGAATGAGAATGCCGTCTCAGACATGTTCGTGCATGTACGGTTGCAAATAATAACGTAGGACCTAATTCAGACCTGATCACAAAAGCAAAATCTTTCTCTAATGGGCAAAACCATGTGCACTGCAGGGAAGACAGATGTAACATGTGCAGAGAGAATTAGATTTGCGTGGGTTGTATTGTTTCTGTGCAGGGTAAAAACTGGCTGCTTTATTTTTACACTGCAATTTAGATTTCAGTTTGAACACACCACACCCAAATCTAACTCTCTCTGCACATGTTACATCTGCCCCAACTGCAGTGCACATGGTTTTGTCCATTACAGAAAAATGTTGCTGTTGCGATCAGGTCTGAATTAGGCCTTACCTATATGATCAGTGGTGTGTGCGGACTGCGGGCACAGCTTTCTAACAGAACCGCGCTTGGGTCCGGACTTCAGAACATCCTCCATCTATCTCTCAGTCCTGATTAATATTTAGAAAGATTTAGGTCAATAGAACGACAGATTCCACTTTGCAGAGAACACAGTTTCTCGAGTTGGACGTAAAACATTTATAAATGAGCCCCTCACTGTTTGTGAATATGTAAATTATCGCTCAGATTCCGTTGGGTATTTATCAGGTTCCCCTGGAACAAGGTTCTGTCTGAAGCCTAAATCTAGATGTTCTGCTCTTACTAACCCCGTGTACTTGGCAGGTTGGGAAGGGCGGCCCGGCAGATGTGGCTGGGATAAAAGAGGATGACATTCTGGTGGAAGTGAACGGTGTCAATGTAATGGAGGAGGCGTATGATGACGTTGTGATGAGGATCAAACAAGCCGGAGCCGAGATTACACTCCTGGTGGTTTCACCGGACGCTCACGAACACTTCAAGGCACAGAATATCCAAATAACAGCATCCATGGCCGACCCTCTACCCAAAGCCGAAAGTACTCCCAGCGCTGATCTGACACCCCCACCGAGCAAGGCAAAGCCGGCGCCTGAGCCAATCGTACCGGTGAGCAACCACTCTGATCTGACACCCCCACCGAGCAAGGCAAAGCCAGCGCCTGAGCCAATCGTACCGGTGAGCAACCACTCTGATCTGACACCCCCACCGAGCAAGGCAAAGCCGGCGCCTGAGCCAATCGTACCGGTGAGCAACCACTCTGATCTGACACCCCCACCGAGCAAGGCAAAGCCGGCGCCTGAGCCAATCGCACCGGTGAGCAACCACTCTGATCTGAAATATAGGGGGAGATGTACTAAGCCTTGGGGAGTGATAAAGTGGAAAAAGATAAAGTACCAGCCAATCGGCTCCTAACTGCCACCTCCACTGGGACAGTGGGGGATGTGTAAAAGTTTAAAAGGGTAGTTCAGTATTATTATTTTTTTTGCTGGTGCACTACCGGCCCCAGCAAACCTTGGCATGCTTACACTGTTTCAGTATACTGGTGTATGTAGAACTACAAGCACTAGCATGCCCTGGCATTCTGGGCCCACTAGGATTTGTAGTGCACCTGAAAAAATAAAAGACCATGTTGAGCGATGATGACAAGCTCGCAGCCTATCAGCTTCTAGTCCATACACTCCGATTGGTCAGTGCATGGGAAAGCCACTCCTTATTGGTTAATAGTGATGACACACGTTGGGTCTCACCAATAGCCACAATGAGCTACACTGGGGGGAGGTGTATTATGGGGTGAAGCAGGAAGCACCAGAGTGGGGAGGGAACTATTCAGCGCTCCCTGCAGCCTAGAGCGGACACTGGGTCCTGCCTCAATGCTCTGATCATTCTTTAGTAACATCTGCATTGTTATCCGTCACCGGACAATTGTACGGTGATGGCCAAGTCGTTACATGTTTGCAGATACTGGTGGACATTATGGCGGGGATTGAGGGATCTCCCTGTTGTATTGTTTTTAGCCTGTCATGGCCGAATGTCCTAAAGCTAAACGCCTAGACCAGATCTGGCCAACCTATGGTGCTCCAGCTGTTGTGAAACTACAAGTCCCAGCATGCCCTGCCACGGTTTTAACATTTCCTAGTAGCTAAACTGCGGCAGGGCATGCTAGGACTTGTAGTTTCACAACAGCTGGAGAGCCACAGGTTGGCCATGCCTGACCAAGACTGTGACATTCAATAGAAATCCCCGGGTGTGTTTGCTTTCATCTTATTGTGGTATTTAACAATAATAAAAAAAATTGTACTTAACTATAATCTTATTATTTTACAGGAAAATAAAACATCGGAGGATCAGGCACCCAAAAAAGAAAGTGACGATGACACCGCACTATAACCACTAAGTTGCTCCACTTGCAGATGACAGACGAGAGGCTGGCGCAGGGTAAATGCCGCGGTGCTTCTGATAAAATCCCGGCTCAGTCTTTATAGTCACGGACTGACACTCAAAAGAAATTGTCCACAAGGTGCCATCACTGTGGGGGCTGCGATATGATTAGAATTGAATGGCTGGCGTCCCAGATTATTGATTACCCGGCTAGTGGATAAGACGGTTGTTCTGTAATGATTAAGCCCGGTGCAGTATTATCGCTTCATTCCAAGTTCAAAACAACAATAAAATGTTTCACTTTATGGCTTGTGTGCATCCTTGAGATACGGCCTGGGATCCGCCTGGAACACGGTCTAATCAGTCATGCGTTGTAATCCTACATAGCGGAATATTATCCATATGTGTCATTCTACAACGTTGTACAACTTAGAAGTCACACTCCAAATAAATGGCACCAACGCACGTCTTGCCGATAAGCTATCAATTCATATCAGTGCAAAATGCAGAGAAAAAAAGTTGTTGATGCAAATTATGGGGCACATACAAACTCCACACATATATTGCATTGTTTAGAAGATGAACTCATGACAACGGGCTGTGAGGCAGCAATGCTAGCCACTATGCCACCAAAGCATCCATTTTCGGAAATGGTCTCCCCAATATGTAGCTGTAATGCTAGAGTAGTTCTTACTGAGACAATGGGGCCCCCAAAAAGGAAGTTAAAATAAAGTACTTTTTTTTTACCTTAATACCCTTTAATGAGAACAAGGAATACTTATGTAACGTGTTTACAGACCGAAGACATGAAAGTACTGTCCAACCAGGTGTAAGTCGCCTTTTGGCACATTAGAAATAAAAATAAGATTTTACTTACCGATAAATCTATTTCTCGGAGTCCGTAGTGGATGCTGGGGTTCCTGAAAGGACCATGGGGAATAGCGGCTCCGCAGGAGACAGGGCACAAAAAGTAAAGCTTTTCCAGATCAGGTGGTGTGCACTGGCTCCTCCCCCTATGACCCTCCTCCAGACTCCAGTTAGGTACTGTGCCCGGACGAGCGTACACAATAAGGGAGGATTTTGAATCCCGGGTAAGACTCATACCAGCCACACCAATCACACCGTACAACTTGTGATCTAAACCCAGTTAACAGTATGATAACAGCGGAGCCTCTGAAAGATGGCTTCCTTCAACAATAACCCGAATTAGTTAACAATAACTATGTACAATTATTGCAGATAATCCGCACTTGGGATGGGCGCCCAGCATCCACTACGGACTCCGAGAAATAGATTTATCGGTAAGTAAAATCTTATTTTCTCTATCGTCCTAGTGGATGCTGGGGTTCCTGAAAGGACCATGGGGATTATACCAAAGCTCCCAAACGGGCGGGAGAGTGCGGATGACTCTGCAGCACCGAATGAGAGAACTCCAGGTCCTCCTTAGCCAGAGTATCAAATTTGTAAAATTTTACAAACGTGTTCTCCCCTGACCACGTAGCTGCTCGGCAAAGTTGTAATGCCGAGACCCCTCGGGCAGCCGCCCAAGATGAGCCCACCTTCCTTGTGGAGTGGGCCTTTACAGATTTAGGCTGTGGCAGGCCTGCCACAGAATGTGCAAGTTGGATTGTGCTACAGATCCAACGAGCAATCGTCTGCTTAGACGCAGGAGCACCCATCTTGTTGGGTGCATACAATATAAACAACGAGTCAGATTTTCTGACTCCAGCTGTCCTTGCAATATATATTTTTAATGCTCTGACAACGTCCAGTAACTTGGAGTCCTCCAAGTCACTTGTAGCCGCAGGCACTACAATAGGCTGGTTCAGATGAAATGCTGACACCACCTTAGGGAGAAAATGCGGACGAGTCCGCAGTTCTGCCCTGTCCGAATGGAAAATCAGATATGGGCTTTTGTAAGATAAAGCTGCCAGTTCTGACACTCTCCTGGCCGAAGCCAGGGCTAGAAGCATGGTCACTTTCCATGTGAGATATTTCAAATCCACCTTCTTTAGTGGTTCAAACCAATGAGATTTTAGAAAGTCCAAAACCACATTGAGATCCCACGGTGCCACTGGAGGCACCACAGGAGGCTGTATATGTAGCACTCCCTTAACAAAGGTCTGGACTTCAGGGACTGAAGCCAATTCTTTTTGAAAGAAAATCGACAGGGCCGAAATTTGAACCTTAATAGATCCCAATTTGAGACCCATAGACAATCCTGATTGCAGGAAATGTAGGAATCGACCCAGTTGAAATTCCTCCGTCGGAGCACTCCCATCTTCGCACCACGCAACATATTTTCGCCAAATTCGGTGATAATGTTGCACGGTTACTTCCTTCCTTGCTTTAATCAAAGTAGGAATGACTTCTTCCGGCATGCCTTTTTCCTTTAGGATCCGGCGTTCAACCGCCATGCCGTCAAACGCAGCCGCGGTAAGTCTTGAAACAGACAGGGACCCTGCTGAAGCAAGTCCCTCCTTAGAGGTAGAGGCCACGGATCTTCCGTGATCATCTCTTGAAGTTCCGGGTACCAAGTCCTTCTTGGCCAATCCGGAACCACTAGTATCGTCCTTACGCCTCTTTGCCGTATAATTCTCAATACTTTTGGTATGAGAGGCAGAGGAGGAAACACATACACCGACTGGTACACCCAAGGCGTTACCAGCGCGTCCACAGCTATTGCCTGCGGATCTCTTGACCTGGCGCAATACCTGTCCAGTTTTTTGTTGAGGCGAGACGCCATCATGTCCACCATTGGTCTTTCCCAACGGGTTACCAGCAAGTGGAAGACTTCTGGATGAAGTCCCCACTCTCCCGGGTGAAGATCGTGTCTGCTGAGGAAGTCTGCTTCCCAGTTGTCCACTCCCGGGATGAACACTGCTGACAGTGCTATCACATGATTCTCTGCCCAGCGAAGAATCCTTGCAGCTTCTGCCATTGCACTCCTGCTTCTTGTGCCGCCCTGTCTGTTCACATGGGCGACTGCCGTGATGTTGTCCGACTGGATCAACACCGGTTTTCCCTGAAGCAGAGGTTCTGCCTGGCTTAGAGCATTGTATATTGCTCTTAGTTCCAGAATGTTTATGTGAAGAGACGTTTCCAGGCTCGTCCATACTCCCTGGAAGTTTCTTCCTTGTGTGACTGCTCCCCAGCCTCTCAGGCTGGCGTCCGTGGTCACCAGGATCCAATCCTGTATGCCGAATCTGCGGCCCTCCAATAGATGAGCACTCTGCAACCACCACAGAAGAGACACCCTTGTCCTTGGAGACAGGGTTATCCGCAGGTGCATCTGAAGATGCGACCCTGACCATTTGTCCAACAGATCCCTTTGGAAAATTCTTGCGTGGAATCTGCCGAATGGAATTGCTTCGTAAGAAGCCACCATTTTTCCCAGGACTCTTGTGCATTGATGTACAGACACCTTTCCTGGTTTTAGGAGGTTCCTGACAAGCTCGGATAACTCCTTGGCTTTTTCCTCCGGGAGAAAAACCTTTTTCTGAACCGTGTCCAGAATCATCCCTAGGAACAGCAGACGAGTTGTCGGCATTAACTGGGATTTTGGAATATTCAGAATCCACCCGTGCTGTTTTAGCACTTCTTGAGACAGTGCTAATCCCATCTCTAGCTGTTCTCTGGACCTTGCCCTTATTAGGAGATCGTCCAAGTATGGGATAATTAATATGCCTTTTCTTCGAAGAAGAATCATCATCTCGGCCATTACCTTTGTAAAGACCCGAGGTGCCGTGGACAATCCGAACGGCAGCGTCTGAAACTGATAGTGACAGTTTTGTACAACGAACCTGAGGTACCCCTGGTGTGAGGGGTAAATTGGAACGTGGAGATACGCATCCTTGATGTCCAAGGATACCATAAAGTCCCCCTCTTCCAGGTTCGCTATCACTGCTCTGAGTGACTCCATCTTGAACTTGAACTTCTTTATGTACAGGTTCAAGGACTTCAGATTTAGAATAGGCCTTACCGAGCCATCCGGCTTCGGTACCACAAAAAGAGTGGAATAATACCCCTTCCCTTGTTGTAGAAGAGGTACCTTGACTATCACCTGCTGAGAGTACAGCTTGTGAATGGCTTCCAAAACCGTCTCCCTTTCGGAGGGGGACGTTGGTAAAGCAGACTTCAGGAAACGGCGAGGTGGATCTGTCTCTAATTCCAACCTGTACCCTTGAGATATTATCTGCAGGATCCAGGGATCTACCTGCGAGTGAGCCCACTGCGCGCTGTAATTTTTGAGACGACCGCCCACCGTCCCCGAGTCCGCTTGAGAAGCCCCAGCGTCATGCTGAGGCTTTTGTAGAAGCCGGGGAGGGCTTCTGTTCCTGGGAAGGAGCTGCGTGTTGCTGTCTCTTCCCTCGACCTCTGCCTCGTGGCAGATATGAATAGCCCTTTGCTCTCTTATTTTTAAAGGAACGAAAGGGCTGCGGTTGAAAAGTCGGTGCCTTTTTCTGTTGGGGAGTGACTTGAGGTAGAAAGGTGGATTTCCCGGCTGTAGCCGTGGCCACCAAATCTGATAGACCGACTCCAAATAACTCCTCCCCTTTATACGGCAAAACTTCCATATGTCGTTTTGAATCCGCATCGCCTGTCCACTGTCGCGTCCATAAAGCTCTTCTGGCCGAAATGGACATAGCACTTACCCGTGATGCCAGTGTGCAGATATCCCTCTGTGCATCACGCATATAAAGAAATGCATCCTTTATTTGTTCTAACGACAGTAAAATATTGTCCCTGTCCAGGGTATCAATATTTTCAATCAGGGACTCTGACCAAACTACCCCAGCACTGCACATCCAGGCAGTCGCTATAGCTGGTCGTAGTATAACACCTGCATGTGTGTATATACTTTTTTGGATATTTTCCATCCTCCTATCTGATGGATCTTTAAGTGCGGCCGTCTCAGGAGAGGGTAACGCCACTTGTTTAGATAAGCGTGTTAGCGCCTTGTCCACCCTAGGAGGTGTTTCCCAGCGCTCCCTAACCTCTGGCGGGAAAGGGTATAATGTCAATAATTTCTTTGAAATTATCAGCTTTTTATCAGGGGCAACCCACGCTTCATTACACACGTCCTTTAATTCTTCTGATTCAGGAAAAACTATAGGTAGTTTTTTCACACCCCACATAATACCCTGTTTAGTGGTACCTGTAGTATCAGCTAAATGTAACGCCTCCTTCATTGCCAAAATCATATAACGTGTGGCCCTACTGGAAAATACGGTTGATTCGTCACCGTCACCACTGGAGTCAGTGCCTGTGTCTGGGTCTGTGTCGACCGACTGAGGCAAAGGGCGTTTCACAGCCCCTGACGGTGTTTGAGTCGCCTGGACAGGCACTAATTGATTGTCCGGCCGTCTCATGTCGTCAAACGACTGCTTTAGCGTGTTGACACTATCCCGTAGTTCCATAAATAAAGGCATCCATTCTGGTGTCGACTCCCTAGGGGGTGACATCCTCATATTTGGCAATTGCTCCGCCTCCACACCAATATCGTCCTCATACATGTCGACACACACGTACCGACACACAGCAGACACACAGGGAATGCTCCTAACGAAGACAGGACCCACTAGCCCTTTGGGGAGACAGAGGGAGAGTTTGCCAGCACACACCAAAAGCGCTATATATAACAGGGATAGCCTTATAATAAGTGCTCCCTTATAGCTGCTTTATATATATCAAAATATCGCCATAAATTTGCCCCCCCTCTCTGTTTTACCCTGTTTCTGTAGTGCAGTGCAGGGGAGAGACCTGGGAGCCGTCCTGACCAGCGGAGCTGTGAGAGGAAATGGCGCCGTGTGCTGAGGAGATAGGCCCCGCCCCTTTTCCGGCGGGCTCGTCTCCCGCTATTTAGTGAATCCAGGCAGGGGTTAAATATCTCCATATAGCCTCTGGGGGCTATATGTGAGGTATTTTTAGCCTTTATATAGGTTACATTTGCCTCCCAGGGCACCCCCCCCCAGCGCCCTGCACCCTCAGTGACTGCGTGTGAAGTGTGCTGAGAGGAAAATGGCGCACAGCTGCAGTGCTGTGCGCTACCTTTAGAAGACTGCAGGAGTCTTCAGCCGCCGATTCTGGACCTCTTCTGACTTCAGCATCTGCAAGGGGGCCGGCGGCGCGGCTCCGGTGACCATCCAGGCTGTACCTGTGATCGTCCCTCTGGAGCTGATGTCCAGTAGCCAAGAAGCCAATCCATCCTGCACGCAGGTGAGTTCACTTCTTCTCCCCTCAGTCCCTCGTTGCAGTGATCCTGTTGCCAGCAGGACTCACTGTAAAATAAAAAACCTAAGCTAAACTTTTTCTAAGCAGCTCTTTAGGAGAGCCACCTAGATTGCACCCTTCTCGGCCGGGCACAAAAATCTAACTGGAGTCTGGAGGAGGGTCATAGGGGGAGGAGCCAGTGCACACCACCTGATCTGGAAAAGCTTTACTTTTTGTGCCCTGTCTCCTGCGGAGCCGCTATTCCCCATGGTCCTTTCAGGAACCCCAGCATCCACTAGGACGATAGAGAAATCTATGATTGATAAAATACCAGGAGGCTCTGTCCTGTGCAGCATTAGGTCTGTACTGTGCGAGAATATTAAGCGGTCTCTAATAACCTAAAACCAAAGTACAACAGTCGCACACGGCAGACTGCCGCACACATATCACAATGCACAGCTACAGATGGGTCCATGTTTATCTTGACCTTTAGTAGGATTAATTGAGACTGGGCAGTCGGCCTTAATCCCCTGCTGTAATAATTTAGGGGGTCATTCTGACCCGTTTGCTCGCTGCTTTTTGTCGCAGCCGACCGAACGGTTCCCTACTGCGCCGGCGCATGCCAGACGGCCGAAGGCAGTAGCAGGGCTGCGATCGCCTCTGCCTGATTGACAGGCAGAGGCGATCGCTGGGTGGGAGGGGGCGGAACGGCGGCGTTTGGCCGCCGTTTCGTGGGAGCAGTGCGGCCAGCGCAGGCGTGACCGGACTAAACAGGGGGCGGGCCGCAGCGGCTACGTGACGTCACACGCAGCCGCTGCGGGCCGGGGAGTGATCAGTAGCTCCCGGCCAGCACGCTAAAGCTGCGCTGGCTGGGAGCTACTCTTGAAGTGCAAAGGCATCGCCGCTGTACGATGCCTTTGCACTTCTGTGGGGGGGGGGGGCAGGCACTGACATGCGGGGCGGACTAGCCCTGTGCTGGGCGTCCCCCCGCATGTCAGTGTGAATGATCGTAGCTGTGCTAAATTTAGCACAGCTACGATCATCTCGGAATGACCCCCTTAATCCCTTGCTGTATTGTTCTCTGTATTATATTGCAGCTGAGAACAATAGATGAAGGATTTACGTTAATAAACCATGTTGTGCCTAGGCGCAGCAAACTAGCCAAGATAACCATGGACCCATCTGTATGCTATAAAACATTAGACGTGCACCTACCTGTGCACAGGGGGTGAGAAAGCTGCAACGGCTGAGGATGTAAACATTATCCCCACCCTTCCACTACATAAAACCCATCTTTTATCTTACTTCTTACCTGAGCCTCATTTATAAGTTACACAGTGAGGGAACATCAGGACTCTTCCTTGTTATGGGTAGAAAAGCTTAAAATGAACTGAGAAACTCATTTCTCCACCTGTGCAAAATCTGTCCCATTAATTGTATACGGCAAGCAGACGGGACAGCCACCTCAGAGCGGTTAATAAATCAAGCCCTTTTGCGGAATGGAAAGGACCATAAGCCCATCCGTGTAACACCCTCACTCCGGCCGACACCTCCCACCTAGCTTACAACAGGGCTACGGGCCTAAGGGGGCATGTGCCCCGGGTGCAGGATTTGAGGGGGCGCCAAGGCGTTACAGTGAAGCAGGGGTCTTTTTTACTGGCAGTGCTGTGCTGCTCCAGTGAGACAGCAGACGTCTCCCGGGGCAATGTATCTGACCCACCTGTCTGCCCGCAGCTTGCTCTGTCGCTGTGCGTGTGGTCTCCAGTACCTGGGATCTCTCCTATACCGGCTACTGTCTTATAACTCTCTTCTTTGCCATGCAGTGCTGCGACTAGCGTGAGGTGCACTGTACAAGCTATAGAAGCGCACTGTGCTCCCAGTTAAAAGCATCAACCTCCGTTTGCCTCCCAAATGGGGGGATTTGGTGTAGCTTATAGTGGGGTGTAGTGTAGTGTAGTGATGTAGTGTACCATATAGGGTATGTAGTGTAGTAATGTATTGCAGTATATAGGGGCATGTAGTGCACTGATGTGGTGTAGCATATAGGGGGATGTAGTGTCGTGATGTAGTGTAGCATATAGGGTATGTAGTGAAGTGTATAGGGGCATGTAATATAGTTCAGTGTGTAGGGTATGTAGTATAGTGATGTAGTGCAGTGGATAGGGGAATGTAGTTCAGCGTTTAGGATATAATATAGTGATGTAGTGCAGTGATGTAGTGTACCATATAGGGTATGTAGTGTAGTAATGTAGTGCAGTATATAGGAACATGTAGTGCACTGATGTGGTGTAGCATGTAAGGGGATGTAGTGTAGTGATGTAGTGTAGCATATAGGGTATGTAGTGTAGTAATGTAGTGCAGTATATAGGAACATGTAGTGCACTGATGTGGTGTAGCATGTAAGGGGATGTAGTGTAGTGATGTAGTGTAGCATATAGGGTATGTAGTGAAGTGTATAGGGGCATGTAGTGTAGTGATGTAGTTCAGCGTTTAGGATATAATATAGTGATGTAGTGCAGTGATGTAGTGCAATGTATGGGGACACACGGGGGCATGTAGTGGAACACGCTGCTGGCGAGGCATATGATGCATAGAGCAATTGGGGCACATAGGGGAATATTGTATAGTAGTATCCCCTTTTTTCAACATTTTTGATAATCTGATTATTTTAGTCTGACAGGGTTTAGTCTGACAACATATATCTGGCTCTATCAAACAACCAATGAGATATGTGTAAAACAAAATTATTTAATAACAAAACAAATCTGCTACAAATATGATCAAATAACCTTCAAGTAACCCAGCATTTAAATTAGAAGTAAAATTACTATTGCCCATAATTAATGTATACTGTAGGTCATTAATGAGCACTATATATAATTTGTTAAATCTTTATGTGTCACAGTAAAAGCAGAACTCAACATCCGGATGGCCCATTGGGAGCAACGCATTTTATGATTTGCAAACCCCTCATTGGTGGGTGTTTATCCATTTCGGATGATGGAATAATGGTCTGTGGTTCCAGGCACCTTAGTGACAATACAGTTTCATCTCAGAGCTACAGCTTTTGCAATTTTAAGCCAATGGGAAATTCACCCCAGAGCCCCATCCTGAAGAGAGACTGGTGTAATTAGCAGGATGGGTCCAACACTGTGGACCTCACGTGAAAGCGAGTGAGACAACTCCATGAGCCAATGGACATAAAAGAAGGAGGGCATCTCACGCCATCTAAAGTCAGTTCCCAGAAGTCATTTCAGTGTTCCTTGCCTCCCCATCCGGGACTCTTCCGGCTCAGCGGCACTGCATAGCAAAGTGTTTGTACTAACTAAAGTTTAAAAAACTTTGTAGAAATATTTGGGGGCCGGGATAAGGCTTGGAAGTTGCAGCCAGTCTTGGTGGCCAATAGCATATTTGCAGAGACCCTAAGTGTGTGGTGTAAACCAGACGTTCCGGCAAAGTCTCTATACTGTAGCCAGATTACAGGAACCCGCAGGTTATCTTCACCGGTTGGGTCTCCATACCAGGCTGCAGAACAGATGTTGCTCGCGCCGGGAAACACACCGTAGGCCCTCCACGTGGTCAGGATTAGGAGTTATAGGCCATGTGCTTCTCTGGGGCTTGCTTGTGCGCCAGGTAGAGGAAGAGGATGCTGGACAGGGCGCTGACCAAGAAGATGACGTCAAACCAGCGGTGGTAGAAGTTGAACTGGAGCTCTCCTAAGACCTCTGTGATGATGGTGCGGTATTCTAGAGGCATGCTCATCCGGATCAGGAGCACGGAGGACACAAAGTACATGCCCTGGAATAACAAGAGGCACACAGGAACTTAGTGACAGGTTACAGATTATATTCCTGCAGTAACTTCTGTGCTGTAAGCTTTAGCTGGGCTACAGGTTAGTGACGTTTGTCTATTACTGTTACTGCTCTGACCGGTTACAGATTGATCTAGCCCGGGGAAAGTTCTAAAGGTTCTAGCATGGGGGACAGCCCTCTCCTCTGATTGGCTCAGCAGCTCAAAGGTTGCTGTGCTGTGCGCATCAGGAGCTTCACACTGTGCGGCTGGCAAGTGTCCTCTGTGCTGTGCACATCAGGAGCCTCACCCTGTACGGCTGGGAGGTGTCCTCTGTGCTGTGCGCATCAGGAGCCCCACACTGTGCAGCGGGCAGGTGTCCTGTGCGCATCAGGAGCCCGGCACTGTGCAGCTGGCAGGTGCTCTGTGTGCTGTGCGTATCAGAAGCCCGGCACTGTGCAGATGGCAGGTGCTCTGTGTGCTGTGCGTATCAGAAGCCCGGCACTGTGCAGCTGGCAGGTGCTCTGTGTCCTGTGTGTATCAGGAGCCCGGCACTGTGCAGCTGGCTGGTGCTCTGTGTCCTGTGTGTATCAGGAGCCCGGCACTGTGCAGCTGGCAGGTGCTCTGTGTGCTGTGTGTATCAGGAGCCCGGCACTGTGCAGCTGGCAGGTGCTCTGTGTCCTGTGTGTATCAGGAGCCCGGCACTGTGCAGCTGGCTGGTGCTCTGTGTCCTGTGTGTATCAGGAGCCCGGCACTGTGCAGCTGGCAGGTGCTCTGTGTGCTGTGTGTATCAGGAGCCCGGCACTGTGCAGCTGGCAGGTGCTCTGTGTGCTGTGTGTATCAGGAGCCCGGCACTGTGCAGCTGGCAGGTGCTCTGTGTGCTGTGTGTATCAGAAGCCCGGCACTGTGCAGCTGGCAGGTGCTCTGTGTGCTGTGCGTATCAGAAGCCCGGCACTGTGCAGCTGGCAGGTGCTCTGTGTCCTGTGTGTATCAGGAGCCCGGCACTGTGCAGCTGGCAGGTGTCCTGTGTGCTGTGTGTATCAGGAGCCCCACATTGTGCAGCTGGCAGGTGTCCTCTGTGCTGTGCGCATCAGGAGCCCGGCACTGTGCAGCTGGCAGGTGTCCTGTGTGCTGTGTGTATCAGGAGCCCGGCACTGTGCAGCTGGCAGGTGTCCTGTGTGTATCAGGAGCCCGGCACTGTGCAGCTGGCAGGTGTCCTGTGTGCTGTGTGTATCAGAAGCCCGGCACTGTGCAGCTGGCAGGTGCTCTGTGTGCTGTGTGTATCAGGAGCCCAGCACTGTGCAGCTGGCAGGTGCTCTGTGTGCTGTGTGTATCAGGAGCCCGGCACTGTGCAGCTGGCAGGTGTCCTGTGTGCTGTGTGTATCAGGAGCCCGGCACTGTGCAGCTGGCAGGTGTCCTGTGTGTATCAGGAGCCCGGCACTGTGCAGCTGGCAGGTGTCCTGTGTGCTGTGTGTATCAGAAGCCCGGCACTGTGCAGCTGGCAGGTGCTCTGTGTGCTGTGTGTACAGGAGCCCGGCACTGTGCAGCTGGCAGGTGTCCTGTGTGTATCAGAAGCCCGGCACTGTGCAGCTGGCAAGTGTCCTGTGTGCTGTGTGCATCAGGAGCCCAGCACTGTGCAGCTGGCAGGTGCTCTGTGTGCTGTGTATCAGGAGCCCGGCACTGTGCAGCTGGCAGGTGTCCTGTGTGCTGTGTGTATCAGGAGCCCGGCACTGTGCAGCTGGCAGGTGTCCTGTGTTCTGCGTGTATCAGGAGCCCGGCACTGTGCAGCTGGCAGGTGTCCTGTGTGTATCAGGAGCCCGGCACTGTGCAGCTGGCAGGTGTCCTGTGTGCTGTGTGTATCAGAAGCCCGGCACTGTGCAGCTGGCAGGTGCTCTGTGTGCTGTGTGTATCAGGAGCCCAGCACTGTGCAGCTGGCAGGTGCTCTGTGTGCTGTGTGTATCAGGAGCCCGGCACTGTGCAGCTGGCAGGTGTCCTGTGTGCTGTGTGTATCAGGAGCCCGGCACTGTGCAGCTGGCAGGTGTCCTGTGTGTATCAGGAGCCCGGCACTGTGCAGCTGGCAGGTGTCCTGTGTGCTGTGTGTATCAGAAGCCCGGCACTGTGCAGCTGGCAGGTGCTCTGTGTGCTGTGTGTACAGGAGCCCGGCACTGTGCAGCTGGCAGGTGTCCTGTGTGTATCAGAAGCCCGGCACTGTGCAGCTGGCAAGTGTCCTGTGTGCTGTGTGCATCAGGAGCCCAGCACTGTGCAGCTGGCAGGTGCTCTGTGTGCTGTGTATCAGGAGCCCGGCACTGTGCAGCTGGCAGGTGTCCTGTGTGCTGTGTGTATCAGGAGCCCGGCACTGTGCAGCTGGCAGGTGTCCTGTGTTCTGTGTGTATCAGGAGCCCGGCACTGTGCAGCTGGCAGGTGTCCTGTGTGCTGTGTGTATCAGGAGCCCGGCACTGTGCAGCTGGCAGGTGTGCTGTGCGTATCAGAAGCCCGGCACTGTGCAGCTGGCAGGTGTCCAATGTGCTGTGTGTATCAGGAGCCCGGCACTGTGCAGCTGGCAGGTGCTCTGTGTGCTGTGTGTATCAGGAGCCCGGCACTGTGCAGCTGGCAGGTGCTCTGTGTGCTGTGCGTATCAGAAGCCCGGCACTGTGCAGCTGGCAGGTGCTCTGTGTCCTGTGTGTATCAGGAGCCCGGCACTGTGCAGCTGGCTGGTGCTCTGTGTCCTGTGTGTATCAGGAGCCCGGCACTGTGCAGCTGGCAGGTGCTCTGTGTCCTGTGTGTATCAGGAGCCCGGCACTGTGCAGCTGGCAGGTGCTCTGTGTGCTGTGTGTATCAGGAGCCCGGCACTGTGCAGCTGGCAGGTGCTCTGTGTGCTGTGTGTATCAGAAGCCCGGCACTGTGCAGCTGGCAGGTGCTCTGTGTGCTGTGCGTATCAGAAGCCCGGCACTGTGCAGCTGGCAGGTGCTCTGTGTCCTGTGTGTATCAGGAGCCCGGCACTGTGCAGCTGGCAGGTGTCCTGTGTGCTGTGTGTATCAGGAGCCCCACATTGTGCAGCTGGCAGGTGTCCTCTGTGCTGTGCGCATCAGGAGCCCGGCACTGTGCAGCTGGCAGGTGTCCTGTGTGCTGTGTGTATCAGGAGCCCGGCACTGTGCAGCTGGCAGGTGTCCTGTGTGTATCAGGAGCCCGGCACTGTGCAGCTGGCAGGTGTCCTGTGTGCTGTGTGTATCAGAAGCCCGGCACTGTGCAGCTGGCAGGTGCTCTGTGTGCTGTGTGTATCAGGAGCCCAGCACTGTGCAGCTGGCAGGTGCTCTGTGTGCTGTGTGTATCAGGAGCCCGGCACTGTGCAGCTGGCAGGTGTCCTGTGTGCTGTGTGTATCAGGAGCCCGGCACTGTGCAGCTGGCAGGTGTCCTGTGTGTATCAGGAGCCCGGCACTGTGCAGCTGGCAGGTGTCCTGTGTGCTGTGTGTATCAGAAGCCCGGCACTGTGCAGCTGGCAGGTGCTCTGTGTGCTGTGTGTACAGGAGCCCGGCACTGTGCAGCTGGCAGGTGTCCTGTGTGTATCAGAAGCCCGGCACTGTGCAGCTGGCAAGTGTCCTGTGTGCTGTGTGCATCAGGAGCCCAGCACTGTGCAGCTGGCAGGTGCTCTGTGTGCTGTGTATCAGGAGCCCGGCACTGTGCAGCTGGCAGGTGTCCTGTGTGCTGTGTGTATCAGGAGCCCGGCACTGTGCAGCTGGCAGGTGTCCTGTGTTCTGTGTGTATCAGGAGCCCGGCACTGTGCAGCTGGCAGGTGTCCTGTGTGCTGTGTGTATCAGGAGCCCGGCACTGTGCAGCTGGCAGGTGTGCTGTGCGTATCAGAAGCCCGGCACTGTGCAGCTGGCAGGTGTCCAATGTGCTGTGTGTATCAGGAGCCCGGCACTGTGCAGCTGGCAGGTGCTCTGTGTGCTGTGCGTATCAGAAGCCCGGCACTGTGCAGCTGGCAGGTGCTCTGTGTCCTGTGTGTATCAGGAGCCCGGCACTGTGCAGCTGGAAGGTGTCCTGTGTGCTGTGTGTATCAGGAGCCCCACATTGTGCAGCTGGCAGGTGTCCTCTGTGCTGTGTGTATCAGGAGCCCGGCACTGTGCAGCTGGCAGGTGTCCTGTGTGTATCAGAAGCCCGGCACTGTGCAGCTGGCAGGTGCTCTGTGTGCTGTGCGTATCAGAAGCCCGGCACTGTGCAGCTGGCAGGTGCTCTGTGTCCTGTGTGTATCAGGAGCCCGGCACTGTGCAGCTGGCAGGTGTCCTGTGTGCTGTGTGTATCAGGAGCCCGGCACTGTGCAGCTGGCAGGTGTCCTCTGTGCTGTGCGCATCAGGAGCCCGGCACTGTGCAGCTGGCAGGTGTCCTGTGTGCTGTGTGTATCAGGAGCCCGGCACTGTGCAGCTGGCAGGTGTCCTGTGTTCTGTGTGTATCAGAAGCCCGGCACTGTGCAGCTGGCAGGTGTCCAGTGTGCTGTGTGTATCAGGAGCCCGGAACTGTGCAGCTTGCAGGTGCTCTGTGTGCTGTGCGTATCAGAAGCCTGGCACTGTGCAGCTGGCAGGTGCTCTGTGTCCTGTGTGTATCAGGAGCCCGGCACTGTGCAGCTGTCAGGTGTCCTGTGTGCTGTGTGTATCAGGAGCCCGGCACTGTGCAGCTGGCAGGTGTCCTGTGTGTATCAGGAGCCCGGCACTGTGCAGCTGGCAGGTGTCCTGTGTGTATCAGGAGCCCGGCACTGTGCAGCTGGCAGGTGCCCTTTAAGCAGAGGATCACTTGGTGGAAACACAATGTGAGTAAGATGCTGCATCCTGGTTCTCAGAGGACGCACATCTGGCTGCTACTGCACCGTTAGGACTTGAGACTTGTGATCTAAGTAAATAATTAACATAAATATTGCTGATTACAAAGGCAAAGTGCAGAACAGATCGGGAAGCGGGGACCTGTCACAGACCGTATCACACATGTGTCAATGTCACAAACAGTTGTGTCCTCATACATAGAGCCTCAATCTACCATGTGGGGTGAGACGCCCGGCACTAGTGAGCTGCTCTGAGAGTCTTCTCGCGTGAATGTGAACAGTTTCATCTTTGCATACGGCATGATTCTGCACATAGCAGACCCATCCCGGCAGATTTATTTTCACACTGTGGATCAGTCTGCCAACACATAATAAGAATTTACTTACCGATAATTCTATTTCTCATAGTCCGTAGTGGATGCTGGGACTCCGTCAGGACCATGGGGAATAGCGGGCTCCGCAGGAGACAGGGCACATCTAAATAAAGCTTTTAGGATCACATGGTGCGTACTGGCTCCTCCCCCTATGACCCTCCTCCAAGCCTCAGTTAGGTACTGTGCCCGGACGAGCGTACACAATAAGGAAGGATCTTGAATCCCGGGTAAGACTCATACCAGCCACACCAATCACACCGTACAACTTGTGATCTGAACCCAGTTAACAGTATGATAACAAAAAACGAAGTAGCCTCTGAAAAGATGGCTCACAACAATAGTAATAACCCGATCTTTGTAACAATAACTATGTACAAGTATTGCAGACAATCCGCACTTGGGATGGGCGCCCAGCATCCACTACGGACTATGAGAAATAGAATTATCGGTAAGTAAATTCTTATTTTCTCTGACGTCCTAGTGGATGCTGGGACTCCGTCAGGACCATGGGGATTATACCAAAGCTCCCAAACGGGCGGGAGAGTGCGGATGACTCTGCAGCACCGAATGAGAGAACTCCAGGTCCTCCTTAGCCAGAGTATCAAATTTGTAAAATTTTACAAACGTGTTCTCCCCTGACCACGTAGCTGCTCGGCAAAGTTGTAATGCCGAGACCCCTCGGGCAGTCGCCCAAGATGAGCCCACTTTCCTTGTGGAGTGGGCCTTTACAGATTTAGGCTGTGGCAGGCCTGCCACAGAATGTGCAAGTTGGATTGTGCTACAGATCCAACGTGCAATCGTCTGTTTAGACGCAGGAGCACCCATCTTGTTGGGTGCATACAATATAAACAACGAGTCAGATTTTCTGACTCCAGCTGTCCTTGAAATATATATTTTTAATGCTCTGACAACGTCCAGTAACTTGGAGTCCTCCAAGTCGCTAGTAGCCGCAGGCACCACAATAGGCTGGTTCAAGTGAAAAGCCGAAACCACCTTAGGGAGAAAATGAGGACGTGTCCGCAGTTCTGCCCTGTCCGAATGGAAAATCAGATATGGGCTTTTGTATGATAAAGCCGCCAACTCTGAAACTCTCCTGGCTGAAGCCAGGGCCAATAGCATGGTTACCTTCCATGTAAGGTATTTTAAATCTACCGATTTTAGAGGCTCAAACCAATGAGATTTGAGAAAATTCAAAACTACGTTCAAATCCCACGGTGCCACTGGAGGCACTATTGGGGGTTGTATATGTAGTACACCTTTGACAAAAGTTTGTACTTCAGGCACTGATGCCAATTCCTTCTGGAAGAAGATTGATAAGGCCGAAATTTGAACTTTAATGGACCCCAATTTTAGGCCCATAGACAATCCTGCTTGCAGGAAATGTAAGAATCGACCCAATTGAAATTCTTCCGTTGGAGCCTTCTTGGCCTCACACCACGCAACATATTTCCGCCAAATGCGGTGATAATGTTGTACAGTCACTTCCTTTCTAGCCTTAATCAAGGTAGGAATAACTTCCTCTGGAATGCCCTTTTCTTTTAGAATCCGGCGTTCAACCGCCATGCCGTCAAACGCAGACGCGGTAAGTCTTGGAACATACAAGGTCCCTGCTGAAGCAGATCCCTTCTTAGAGGTAGAGGCCACGGATCCTCCGTGAGCATCTCCTGAAGTTCCGGATACCAAGTTCTTTTTGGCCAGTCCGGAGCCACCAGTATTGTTCTTACTCCTCTTTTCCGTATAATTCTCAGTACCTTTGGTATGAGAGGCAGAGGAGGGAACACATACACTGACTGGTACACCCACGGTGTTACCAGAGCGTCCACAGCTATTGCCTGAGGGTCTCTTGACTTGGCGCAATATCTGTCCAATTTTTTGTTGAGGCGAGACGCCATCATGTCCACCTTTGGTTTTTCCCAACGGTTCACAATCATGTGGAAGACTTCTGGATGAAGTCCCCACTCTCCCGGGTGAAGGTCGTGTCTGCTGAGGAAGTCTGCTTCCCAGTTGTCCACTCCCGGGATGAACACTGCTGACAGTGCTATGACATGATTCTCCGCCCAGCGCAGAATCCTTGCAGCTTCTGTCATTGCTCTTCTGCTTCTCGTGCCGCCTTGTCGGTTTACGTGGGCGACTGCCGTGATGTTGTCCGACTGGATCAACACCGGCTGACCCTGAAGCAGCGATTTTGCCAGGCTTAGAGCATTGTAGATCGCTCTTAGCTCCAGTATATTTATGTGAAGGGACGTCTCCAGGTTTGACCACACGCCCTGGAAGTTTCTTCCCTGTGTGACTGCTCCCCAGCCTCGTAGGTAGGCTGGCATCCGTAGTCACCAGGACCCAGTCCTGTATGCCGAATCTGCGGCCCTCTAACAGATGGGCACTCTGCAACCACCACAGGAGAGACAACCTTGTTCTTGGTGACAGTGTTATCCGCTGATGCATGTGCAGATGCGATCCGGACCATTTGTCCAGCAGATCCCACTGAAATGTCCGTGCATGGAATCTGCCGAATGGAATCGCTTCGTAAGAAGCCACCATCTTTCCCAGGACTCTTGTGCATTGATGTACTGACACAGTTCCTGGTTTTAGGAGGTTCCTGACAAGTTCGGATAACTCCCTTGCTTTCTCCTCCGGGAGAAACACCTTTTTCTGAACCGTGTCCAGAATCATTCCCAGGAACAGCAGACGAGTTGTCGGGGTCAATTGAGATTTTGGAAGATTCAGAATCCACCCGTGTTGCTGAAGCACTACCTGGGTTAGTGCTACACCGACTTCCAGCTGTTCTCTGGACTTTGCCCTTATCAGGAGATCGTCCAAGTAAGGGATAATTAATACGCCTTTTCTTCGTAGAAGAACCATCATTCGGTCATTACCTTGGTAAAGACCCGAGGGGCCGTGGACAAACCAAACGGCAGCGTTTGAAACTGATAATGACAGTCTTGTATCACGAACCTGAGATACCCTTGGTGTGAGGGGTAAATTGGGACATGCAGATAAGCATCTTTTATGTCCAGGGACACCATGAAGTCCCCTTCTTCCAGATTCGCTATCACTGCTCTGAGTGACTCCATCTTGAACTTGAATTTCTGTATGTACAGGTTCAAGGATTTCAGGTTTAGAATAGGTCTTACCGAACCGTCCGGCTTCGGTACCACAAATAGTGTGGAATAATACCCCTTTCCCTGTTGTAGGAGGGGTACCTTGACTATCACCTGCTGAGAATACAGCTTGTGAATGGCTTCCAAAACCGACGTCCTTTCTGAGGGAGACGTTGGTAAAGCAGACTTTAGGAACCGGCGAGGGGGAGACCTTTCGAACTCCAACATGTAACCCTGAGATATTATCTGCAGGATCCACGGGTCCACTTGTGAGCGAGCCCACTGATTGCTGAAAATCTTGAGTCGACCCCCCACCGCTCCTGAGTCCGCTTGTAAAGCCCCAGCGTCATGCTGATGGCTTTGTAGAACCCGGGGCGGGCTTCTGGTCCTGGGCAGGGCTGCTTGCTGCCCTCTCTTACCCTTTCCTCTGCCTCGCGGCAGATAAGACTGTCCTTTTGGTCGCTTGTTTTTATAGGAGCGAAAGGACTGCGGCTGAAAAGACGGTGTCTTTTTCTGTTGGGAGGGGGTCTGAGGTAAAAAAGTGGATTTGCCGGCAGTTGCCGTGGCCACCAGGTCCGAAAGACCGACCCCAAATAATTCCTCTCCTTTATATGGCAATACTTCCATATGCCTTTTGGAATCCGCATCACCTGACCACTGTCGCGTCCATAAACTTCTTCTGGCAGATATGGACATCGCGCTTACTCTTGATGCTAGAGTACAAATATCCCTCTGAGCATCTCGCATATAAAGAAAGGCATCCTTTAATTGCTCTAGAGTCAATAAAATACTGTCCCTATCCAGGGTATCAATATTTTCAGTCAGAGAATCCGACCAGACCACCCCAGCACTGCACATCCAGGCTGAGGCTATTGCCGGTCGCAGTATAACACCAGTATGTGTGTATATACTCTTCAGTGTAGTTTCCAGCCTCCTATCTGCTGGATCCTTGAGGGCGGCCGTATCAGGAGACGGCAACGCCACTTGCTTTGATAAACGTGTGAGCGCCTTATCCACCCTAGGGGGTGTTTCCCAGCGCGCCCTAACCTCTGGTGGGAAAGGGTATAATGCCAATAACTTCTTGGAAATTAGCAGTTTTCTATCTGGGTTAACCCACGCTTCGTCACACACGTCATTCAATTCCTCTGATTCTGGAAAAGCTACAGGTAGTTTTTTCACCCCCCACATAATACCCCTTTTTGAGGTACCAGCAGTATCAGAGATCTGCAAAGCCTCCTTCATTGCCGTGATCATATAACGTGTGGCCCTATTGGAAAATACGTTTGTTTCTTCACCGTCGACACTAGATTCATCTGTGTCGGTACCCGTGTCGACTGACTGAGGTAAGGGACGTTTTACAGCCCCTGACGGTGTCTGAGACGCCTGAGCCGGTACTAACTGGTTTTCCGGCCGTCTCATTTCGTCAACTGACTTTTGTAATGTGCTAACATTATCACGTAATTCCATAACTAAAGCCATCCATTCCGGTGTCGACTCCCTAGGGGGTGACATCACCATTACCGGCAATTGCTCTGCCTCCACACCAACATCGTCCTCATACATGTCGACACACACGTACCGACACACAGCAGCCACACAGGGAATGCTCTAATCGAAGACAGGACCCTCTTAGCCCTTTGGGGAGACAGAGGGAGAGTTTGCCAGCACACACCAAAAACGCTATAAATGTATATAAACAACCCTAGAAGGTGTTGTTTTTGATATAAGCGCTTTTAATATATCAATATCGCCAAATTATGCCCCCCTTCTCTTTGTTACCCTGTTTCTGTAGTGCAGTGCAGGTGAGAGTCCTGGGAGCCTTCCTCACCAGCGGAGCTGAGCAGGAAAATGGCGCTGAGTGCTGAGGAGAATAAGCTCCGCCCCTTTTCCGGCGGGCTTTTCTCCCGGGTTTTAAGAAAACTGGCCTGGGTTAAATACATACATATAGCCTTAATGGCTATATGTGATGTATTTATTTTGCCACTAAAGGTATTTAATATTGCTGCCCAGGGCGCCCCCAGCAGCGCCCTGCACCCTCCGTGACTGAATCAGTGAGACGTGTAGCAACAATGGCGCACAGCTGCAGTGCTGTGCGCTACCTTCATGAAGACTGAGGAGTCTTCTGCCGCCTGCTTTCCGGACCTCCGTCTTCAGCGTCTGTAAGGGGGATCGGCGGCGCGGCTCCGGGACGAACCCCAGGAGGACCTGTGTTCCGACTCCCTCTGGAGCTAAGTGTCCAGTAGCCTAAGACTCCAATCCATCCTGCACGCAGGTGAGTTGGAAATCTCTCCCCTAAGTCCCTCGTTGCAGTGATCCTGTTGCCAGCAGGATTCACTGAGATTTAAACCTAAAAAAACTTTTTCTAAGCAGCTCTTTAGGAGAGCCACCTAGATTGCACCCTGCTCGGACGGGCACAAAAACCTAACTGAGGCTTGGAGGAGGGTCATAGGGGGAGGAGCCAGTACGCACCATGTGATCCTAAAAGCTTTATTTAGATGTGCCCTGTCTCCTGCGGAGCCCGCTATTCCCCATGGTCCTGACGGAGTCCCAGCATCCACTAGGACGTTAGAGAAAATATATATGCCCCCACCCCACAGTGCAGCACCGCATTGCCGAGATTAAAGACTGCACCTTACAGATGGATGTATACCGGTTACGTCTCCGCCTATTATTATATTCTGTATGTCCATAATACACTTACTTAGGACGCATCCTGACAATAGTATGTGATGTACAAATGTTTCAGTGAGGACGCAGCGCACACACCGTACACGTGTACAACCACCACCAAACCGAGGCGACCCACTCACCATGATCTGGGCCAGCAGAAGGACGATCACGTTGGAAGACTTGTTGCTGGAGATGGCGTAGAAGAACTGAGGAGAGAGCGACATTAATAGATGTGACGAGCAGCAGTTACGGAGAACTCCCCAATGTACAGAGACTCAGACAACCTGCACTTCCCCATCCGCCAGGACTTGTATAAATCCCGGGAAAAGTTACTTATTAGTTCTAAGCCATTATTTATACACAGAAACTCCGTGCTGGACACATAACAGGAAAGGGTCGACACATCCCCGGGGACAGCAGAAAGCACAGCGACAGTGATATGTACGTAGTGACTCTCCCCGATTCTCACCGCTTTCTATCAGAGTGTATCTAACATTACCGGCAGCTGAAGACCCCAGTAACACTTCTCTCCTGCACAATACGGCTCACAGCAGTGCAGGGAGGCAGACGAGGTTCCCCACACCCTCCTCAGCATGTGCTGGGCTGGGAAGGGAAGTCTCACCCCCCTTCCCGTCCGATGAGCCGGAGCACTGCCATGAACCAATAGCAGTAGTGGCGGAAGAGAAGTGCTACCCTGATTAGATCCCCGATAACATCCTGGAACCACCGGAGGATGGACAGTGGGGCTGGACCTATGCACAGATATGGAGCGGTCCTCTAATATCACTTACCTTGGTGAGAGTGATCAGCAAGCCTCTGATGGAAGTGACGATGATGATGCCCACAAGGATGAAGGAGATGTGCTGGGACCAGAACTTCACCTGCGCAGGAAATCAGAACCACGTCACCTATCAGGACATATACACGGCACGCTCTATCCCCGTACTGCACATTACAGGCACTGCACAGCACACCATCAGAAGCACGTCACCTATCAGGACATATACATGGCACGTTCTATCCCTGTACTGCACATTACAGGCACCGCACACCATCAGAAGCACGTCACCTATCAGGACATATACACGGCGCGCTCTATCCCTGTACTGCACATTACAGGCACTGCACACCATCAGAAGCACGTCACCTATCAGGACATATACACGGCGCGCTCTATCCCTGTACTGCACATTGCAGGCACTGCACACCATCAGAAGCACGTCACCTATCAGGACATATACACTGCACGCTCTATCCCTGTACTGCACATTACAGGCACCGCACACCATCAGAGGCACGTCACCTATCAGGACATATACACGGCACGCTCTATCCCTGTACTGCACATTACAGGCACTGCACACCATCAGAACCACGTCACCTATCAGGACATATACACGGCACGCTCTATCCCCGTACTGCACATAACTGGCACTGCACACCATCAGAACCACGTCACCTATCAGGACATATACACGGCACGCTCTATCCCCGTACTGCACATTACAGGCACTGCACACCATCAGAACCACCTCACCTATCAGGACATATACACGGCACGCTCTATCCCCGTACTGCACATTACAGGCACTGCACACCATCAGAACCACCTCACCTATCAGGACATATACACGGCACGCTCTATCCCCGTACTGCACATTACAGGCACTGCACACCATCAGAAGCACGTCACCTATCAGGACATATACACGGCACGCTATATCCCTGTACTGCACATTACAGGCACTGCACACCATCAGAAGCACGTCACCTATCAGGACATATACACGGCACGCTCTATCCCTGTACTGCACATTGCAGGCACTGCACACCATCAGAACCACGTCACCTATCAGGACATATACACGGCACGCTCTATCCCTGTACTGCACATTACAGGCACTGCACACAATCAGAACCACGTCACCTATCAGGACATATACACGGCACGCTCTATCCCTGTACTGCACATTACAGGCACTGCACACCATCAGAACCACGTCACCTATCAGGACATATACACGGCGCGCTCTATCCCTGTACTGCACACCATCAGAAGCATGTCACCTATTAGGACATATACACGGCGCGCTCTATCCCTGTACTGCACATTACAGGCACTGCACACCATCAGAACCACGTCACCTATCAGGACATATACACGGCGCGCTCTATCCCTGTACTGCACATTACAGGCACTGCACACCATCAGAACCATGTCACCTATCAGGACATATACACGGCACGCTCTATCCCTGTACTGAACATTACAGGCACTGCACACCATCAGAAGCACGTCACCTATCAGGACATATACACGGAGCGCTCTATCCCTGTACTGCACATTACAGGCACTGCACACCATCAGAAGCACGTCACCTATCAGGACATATACACGGCGCGCTCTATCCCTGTACTGCACACCATCAGAACTACGTCACCTATCAGGACATATACACGGCACGCTCTATCCCCGTACTGCACATTACAGGCACTGCACACCATCAGAACCACGTCACCTATCAGGACATATACACGGCACGCTCTATCCCCGTACTGCACATTACAGGCACTGCACACCATCAGAAGCACGTCACCTATCAGGACATATACACGGCACGCTCTATCCCTGTACTGCACATTACAGGCACTGCACACCATCAGAAGCACGTCACCTATCAGGACATATACACGGCACGCTCTATCCCTGTACTGCACATTACAGGCACTGCACACCATCAGAAGCACGTCACCTATCAGGACATATACACGGAATGCTCTATCCCTGTACTGCACATTACAGGCACTGCACACAATCAGAACCACGTCCCCTATCAGGACATATACACGGCACGCTCTATCCCTGTACTGCACATTACAGGCACTGCACACCATCAGAACCACGTCACCTATCAGGACATATACACGGCACGCTCTATCCCTGTACTGCACATTACAGGCCCCGCACACCATCAGGAGCACGTCACCTATCAGGACATATACACGGCGCGCTCTATCCCTGTACTGCACATTACAGGCACTGCACACCATCAGAACCACGTCACCTATCAGGACATATACACGGCGCGCTCTATCCCTGTACTGCACATTACAGGCACTGCACACCATCAGAAGCACGTCACCTATCAGGACATATACACTGCACGCTCTATCCCTGTACTGCACATTACAGGCACTGCACACCATCAGAGGCACGTCACCTATCAGGACATATACACGGCACGCTCTATCCCTGTACTGCACATTACAGGCACTGCACACCATCAGAACCACGTCACCTATCAGGACATATACACGGCACGTTCTATCCCCGTACTGCACATAACTGGCACTGCACACCATCAGAACCACGTCACCTATCAGGACATATACACGGCACGCTCTATCCCCGTACTGCACATTACAGGCACTGCACACCATCAGAACCACCTCACCTATCAGGACATATACACGGCACGCTCTATCCCCGTACTGCACATTACAGGCACTGCACACCATCAGAACCACCTCACCTATCAGGACATATACACGGCACGCTCTATCCCCGTACTGCACATTACAGGCACTGCACACCATCAGAAGCACGTCACCTATCAGGACATATACACGGCACGCTCTATCCCTGTACTGCACATTACAGGCACTGCACACCATCAGAAGCACGTCACCTATCAGGACATATACACGGCACGCTCTATCCCTGTACTGCACATTACAGGCACTGCACACCATCAGAACCACGTCACCTATCAGGACATATACACGGCACGCTCTATCCCTGTACTGCACATTACAGGCACTGCACACAATCAGAACCACGTCACCTATCAGGACATATACACGGCACGCTCTATCCCTGTACTGCACATTACAGGCACTGCACACCATCAGAACCACGTCACCTATCAGGACATATACACGGCGCGCTCTATCCCTGTACTGCACACCATCAGAAGCATGTCACCTATTAGGACATATACACGGCGCGCTCTATCCCTGTACTGCACATTACAGGCACTGCACACCATCAGAACCACGTCACCTATCAGGACATATACACGGCGCGCTCTATCCCTGTACTGCACATTACAGGCACTGCACACCATCAGAACCATGTCACCTATCAGGACATATACACGGCACGCTCTATCCCTGTACTGAACATTACAGGCACTGCACACCATCAGAAGCACGTCACCTATCAGGACATATACACGGCGCGCTCTATCCCTGTACTGCACATTACAGGCACTGCACACCATCAGAAGCACGTCACCTATCAGGACATATACACGGCGCGCTCTATCCCTGTACTGCACACCATCAGAACCACGTCACCTATCAGGACATATACACGGCACGCTCTATCCCCGTACTGCACATTACAGGCACTGCACACCATCAGAACCACGTCACCTATCAGGACATATACACGGCACGCTCTATCCCCGTACTGCACATTACAGGCACTGCACACCATCAGAAGCACGTCACCTATCAGGACATATACACGGCACGCTCTATCCCTGTACTGCACATTACAGGCACTGCACACCATCAGAAGCACGTCACCTATCAGGACATATACACGGCACGCTCTATCCCTGTACTGCACATTACAGGCACTGCACACCATCAGAAGCACGTCACCTATCAGGACATATACACGGCATGCTCTATCCCTGTACTGCACATTACAGGCACTGCACACAATCAGAACCACGTCACCTACCAGGACATATACACGGCACGCTCTATCCCTGTACTGCACATTACAGGCACTGCACACCATCAGAACCACGTCACCTATCAGGACATATACACGGCGCGCTCTATCCCTGTACTGCACATTACAGGCACTGCACACCATCAGAACCACGTCACCTATCAGGACATATACACGGCGCGCTCTATCCCTGTACTGCACATTACAGGCATTGCACACCATTAGAACCACGTCACCTATCAGGACATATACACGGCGCGCTCTATCCCTGTACTGCACATTACAGGCACTGCACACAATCAGAAGCACGTCACCTATCAGGACATATACACGGCGCGCTCTATCCCTGTACTGCACATTACAGGCACTGCACACCATCAGAACCACGTCATCTATCAGGACATATACACGGCGCGCTCTATCCCTGTACTGCACATTACAGGCACTGCACACCATCAGAACCACGTCATCTATCAGGACATATACAAGGCACGCTGTATCCCTGTATTGCACATTACAGGCACTGCACACCATCAGAACCACGTCACCTATCAGGACATATACACGGCACGCTCTATCCCTGTACTGCACATTACAGGCACTGCACACCATCAGAACCACCTCACCTATCAGGACATATACACGGCGCGCTCTATCCCTGTACTGCACATTACAGGCACTGCACACCATCAGAACCACGTCACCTATCAGGACATATACACGGCACGCTCAATCCCTGTACTGCACATTACAGGCACTGCACACCATCAGAACCACGTCACCTATCAGGACATATACACGGCGCGCTCTATCCCTGTACTGCACATTACAGGCACTGCACACCATCAGAACCACGTTACCTATCAGGACATATACACGGCACGCTCTTTCCCCGTACTGCACATTACAGGCACTGCAAACCATCAGAACCACGTCACCTATCAGGACATATACACGGCGCGCTCTATCCCTGTACTGCACATTGCAGGCACTGCACACCATCAGAAGCACGTCACCTATCAGGACATATACACTGCACGCTCTATCCCTGTACTGCACATTACAGGCACTGCACACCATCAGAGGCACGTCACCTATCAGGACATATACACGGCACGCTCTATCCCTGTACTGCACATTACAGGCACTGCACACCATCAGAACCACGTCACCTATCAGGACATATACATGGCACGCTCTATCCCCGTACTGCACATAACTGGCACTGCACACCATCAGAACCACGTCACCTATCAGGACATATACACGGCACGCTCTATCCCCGTACTGCACATTACAGGCACTGCACACCATCAGAACCACCTCACCTATCAGGACATATACACGGCACGCTCTATCCCCGTACTGCACATTACAGGCACTGCACACCATCAGAACCACCTCACCTATCAGGACATATACACGGCACGCTCTATCCCCGTACTGCACATTACAGGCACTGCACACCATCAGAAGCACGTCACCTATCAGGACATATACACGGCACGCTCTATCCCTGTACTGCACATTACAGGCACTGCACACCATCAGAAGCACGTCACCTATCAGGACATATACACGGCACGCTCTATCCCTGTACTGCACATTACAGGCACTGCACACCATCAGAACCACGTCACCTATCAGGACATATACACGGCACGCTCTATCCCTGTACTGCACATTACAGGCACTGCACACAATCAGAACCACGTCACCTATCAGGACATATACACGGCACGCTCTATCCCTGTACTGCACATTACAGGCACTGCACACCATCAGAACCACGTCACCTATCAGGACATATACACGGCGCGCTCTATCCCTGTACTGCACACCATCAGAAGCATGTCACCTATTAGGACATATACACGGCGCGCTCTATCCCTGTACTGCACATTACAGGCACTGCACACCATCAGAACCACGTCACCTATCAGGACATATACACGGCGCGCTCTATCCCTGTACTGCACATTACAGGCACTGCACACCATCAGAACCATGTCACCTATCAGGACATATACACGGCACGCTCTATCCCTGTACTGAACATTACAGGCACTGCACACCATCAGAAGCACGTCACCTATCAGGACATATACACGGCGCGCTCTATCCCTGTACTGCACATTACAGGCACTGCACACCATCAGAAGCACGTCACCTATCAGGACATATACACGGCGCGCTCTATCCCTGTACTGCACACCATCAGAACCACGTCACCTATCAGGACATATACACGGCACGCTCTATCCCCGTACTGCACATTACAGGCACTGCACACCATCAGAACCACGTCACCTATCAGGACATATACACGGCACGCTCTATCCCCGTACTGCACATTACAGGCACTGCACACCATCAGAAGCACGTCACCTATCAGGACATATACACGGCACGCTCTATCCCTGTACTGCACATTACAGGCACTGCACACCATCAGAAGCACGTCACCTATCAGGATATATACACGGCACGCTCCATCCCTGTACTGCACATTACAGGCACTGCACACCATCAGAACCACGTCCCCTATCAGGACATATACACGGCACGCTCTATCCCTGTACTGCACATTACAGGCCCCGCACACCATCAGAAGCACGTCACCTATCAGGACATATACACGGCGCGCTCTATCCCTGTACTGCACATTACAGGCACTGCACACCATCAGAACCACGTCACCTATCAGGACATATACACGGCGCGCTCTATCCCTGTACTGCACATTACAGGCACTGCACACCATCAGAAGCACGTCACCTATCAGGACATATACACTGCACGCTCTATCCCTGTACTGCACATTACAGGCACTGCACACCATCAGAGGCACGTCACCTATCAGGACATATACACGGCACGCTCTATCCCTGTACTGCACATTACAGGCACTGCACACCATCAGAACCACGTCACCTATCAGGACATATACACGGCACGCTCTATCCCCGTACTGCACATAACTGGCACTGCACACCATCAGAACCACGTCACCTATCAGGACATATACACGGCACGCTCTATCCCCGTACTGCACATTACAGGCACTGCACACCATCAGAACCACCTCACCTATCAGGACATATACACGGCACGCTCTATCCCCGTACTGCACATTACAGGCACTGCACACCATCAGAACCACCTCACCTATCAGGACATATACACGGCACGCTCTATCCCCGTACTGCACATTACAGGCACTGCACACCATCAGAAGCACGTCACCTATCAGGACATATACACGGCACACTCTATCCCTGTACTGCACATTACAGGCACTGCACACCATCAGAAGCACGTCACCTATCAGGACATATACACGGCACGCTCTATCCCTGTACTGCACATTACAGGCACTGCACACCATCAGAACCACGTCACCTATCAGGACATATACACGGCACGCTCTATCCCTGTACTGCACATTACAGGCACTGCACACAATCAGAACCACGTCACCTATCAGGACATATACACGGCACGCTCTATCCCTGTACTGCACATTACAGGCACTGCACACCATCAGAACCACGTCACCTATCAGGACATATACACGGCGCGCTCTATCCCTGTACTGCACACCATCAGAAGCATGTCACCTATTAGGACATATACATGGCGCGCTCTATCCCTGTACTGCACATTACAGGCACTGCACACCATCAGAACCACGTCACCTATCAGGACATATACACGGCGCGCTCTATCCCTGTACTGCACATTACAGGCACTGCACACCATCAGAACCATGTCACCTATCAGGACATATACACGGCACGCTCTATCCCTGTACTGAACATTACAGGCACTGCACACCATCAGAAGCACGTCACCTATCAAGACATATACACGGCGCGCTCTATCCCTGTACTGCACATTACAGGCACTGCACACCATCAGAAGCACGTCACCTATCAGGACATATACACGGCGCGCTCTATCCCTGTACTGCACACCATCAGAACCACGTCACCTATCAGGACATATACACGGCACACTCTATCCCCGTACTGCACATTACAGGCACTGCACACCATCAGAACCACGTCACCTATCAGGACATATACACGGCACGCTCTATCCCCGTACTGCACATTACAGGCACTGCACACCATCAGAAGCACGTCACCTATCAGGACATATACACGGCACGCTCTATCCCTGTACTGCACATTACAGGCACTGCACACCATCAGAAGCACGTCACCTATCATGACATATACACGGCACGCTCTATCCCTGTACTGCACATTACAGGCACTGCACACAATCAGAACCACGTCACCTATCAGGACATATACACGGCACGCTCTATCCCTGTACTGCACATTACAGGCACTGCACACCATCAGAACCACGTCACCTATCAGGACATATACACGGCGCGCTCTATCCCTGTACTGCACATTACAGGCACTGCACACCATCAGAACCACGTCACCTATCAGGACATATACACGGCGCGCTCTATCCCTGTACTGCACATTACAGGCATTGCACACCATTAGAACCACGTCACCTATCAGGACATATACACGGCGCGCTCTATCCCTGTACTGCACATTACAGGCACTGCACACCATCAGAAGCACGTCACCTATCAGGACATATACACGGCGCGCTCTATCCCTGTACTGCACATTACAGGCACTGCACACCATCAGAACCACGTCATCTATCAGGACATATACACGGCGCGCTCTATCCCTGTACTGCACATTACAGGCACTGCACACCATCAGAACCACGTCATCTATCAGGACATATACACGGCACGCTGTATCCCTGTATTGCACATTACAGGTACTGCACACCATCAGAACCACGTCACCTATCAGGACATAAACACGGCACGCTCTATCCCTGTACTGCACATTACAGGCACTGCACACCATCAGAACCACCTCACCTATCAGGACATATACACGGCACGCTCTATCCCTGTACTGCACATTACAGGCACTGCACACCATCAGAACCACGTCACCTATCAGGACATATACACGGCGTGCTCTATCCCTGTACTGCACACTACAGGCACTGCACACCATCAGAACCACGTCACCTATCAGGACATATACACGGCACGCTCTATCCCTGTACTGCACATTACAGGCACTGCACACCATCAGAACCACGTCACCTATCAGGACATATACACGGCGCGCTCTATCCCTGTACTGCACATTACAGGCACTGCACACCATCAGAACCACGTTACCTATCAGGACATATACACGGCACGCTCTATCCCCGTACTGCACATTACAGGCACTGCAAACCATCAGAACCACGTCACCTATCAGGACATATACACGGCGCGCTCTATCCCTGTACTGCACATTACAGGCACTGCACACCATCAGAACCATGTCACCTATCAGGACATATACACGGCACGCTCTATCCCTGTACTGCACATTACAGGCACTGCACACCATCAGAACCACGTCACCTATCAGGACATATACACGGCACGCTCTATCCCTGTACTGCACATTACAGGCACTGCACACCATCAGAACCACGTCACCTATCAGGACATATACACGGCACGCTCTATCCCTGTACTGCACATTACAGGCACTGCACACCATCAGAACCACGTCACCTATCAGGACATATACACGGCACGCTTTATCCCTGTATTGCACATTACAGGCACTGCACACCATCAGAACCACGTCACCTATCAGGACATATACACGGCGCGCTCTATCCCTGTACTGCACATTACAGGCACTGCACACCATCAGAACCACGTCACCTATCAGGACATATACACGGCACGCTCTATCCCTGTACTGCACATTACAGGCACTGCACACCATCAGAACCACGTCACCTATCAGGACATATACACGGCACGCTCTATCCCTGTACTGCACATTACAGGCACTGCACACCATCAGAACCACGTCACCTATCAGGACATATACACGGCACGCTCTATCCCCGTACTGCACATTACAGGCACTGCACACCATCAGAACCACGTCACCTATCAGGACATATACACGGCACGCTCTATCCCCGTACTGCACATTGCAGGCACTGCACACCATCAGAAGCACGTCACCTATCAGGACATATACACGGCACGCTCTATCCCTGTACTGCACATTACAGACACTGCACACCATCAGAAGCACGTCACCTATCAGGACATATACACGGCACGCTCTATCCCCGTACTGCACATTACAGGCACTGCACACCATCAGAACCACGTCACCTATCAGGACATATACACGGCACGCTCTATCCCCGTACTGCACATTACAGGCACTGCACACCATCAGAACCACCTCACATATCAGGACATATACACGGCGCGCTCTATCCCTGTACTGCACATTACAGGCACTGCACACCATCAGAACCACGTCACCTATCAGGACATATACACGGTGCGCTCTATCCCTGTACTGCACATTACAGGCACTGCACACCATCAGAAGCACGTCACCTATCAGGACATATACACGGCACGCTCTATCCCTGTACTGCACATTACAGGCACTGCACACCATCAGAAGCACGTCACCTATCAGGACATATAAACGGCACGCTCTATCCCTGTACTGCACATTACAGGCACTGCACACCATGAGAAGCACGTCACCTATCAGGACATATACACGGCACGCTCTATCCCTGTACTGCACATTACAGGCACTGCACACCATCAGAACCACGTCATCTATCAGGACATATACACGGCACGCTCTATCCCTGTACTGCACATTACAGGCACTGCACACCATCAGAAGCACGTCACCTATCAGGACATATACACGGCACGCTCTATCCCTGTACTGCACATTACAGGCACTGCACACCATCAGAACCACGTCACCTATCAGGACATATACACGGCACGCTCTATCCCTGTACTGCACACCATCTCTGACCTGGGTACCAGGATTGGGCTGGGAGATTGGGAGACCCATACACATTATTTTACTCTGTGTCAGCCAAATAATCAGATCAGCTTTTGTAAGGTGGGGACGTTCCGAATGGCTCCCGGCTGACACTTCTATACACATTATGGATCTCAGTGACATGTAACACCCATATAATGTCCGATACACGGCAATTGACTCATTACACTGCAGGAGCCACAGCTGACTGATTATATACCTGCTGCTGATTACAGAAGGTTATCACAGTATACACTTCACTCATCTCTAAAGAGGATTTAAAGAGGAACTCTCTCTATTTTCCCTACTAGAGAATTAGGACCCAACGCATTTTGCCATCTCCTGGCAACGCTATATAAGGAATTGTGTTTATACAAGGGCAGTGAATGTATTGTGTTTGTACAATCAGCATAGCCACCAGGGGGCGTCTCCATGTAAATCCTGACGGCTGAGGCATCAGCGTATTATGGCACAGCATCTGCGTACAGGATCACAGCTGTGAATGCATTAGCGTACACTACAACTATGAAGTCACAACCACAAGTCCTTACGTCGAACTGTATGCCCAGGTAATTCACGGTGATCTCAATCCCTCTAGTGACTGGATCGGTCTTTCCGACACGGTCGAAAACTATGTTGATTGTAGCCTGGAGAGAAAGAAGGAAACAGTCAGTGATGGGAACGCCTGCACTAGCGGAAGGCTCAGAGGAGAGTGCGCTGACGGTTACAGCGGTAATGGGGCACTGGCATATAAATAACCCTTGCTTCATTGCAGTTTATGGGTCCGATATTAGAACGTTGTACATTTTACCATAAAGATTTTCCAAACGCAGTAGATGGAGAAGAAGTAGCCCAGGAAATTGAAGTATTTTCCTTGGAAGGTTTTAGAATATTCAATACGCTCCTGGAAGACAGAGAGAGAATAGAATGGTCACACATACAAATCGTCAGATCACGGTTACATAAGGAGCAGCTGTATATAGCGTAGCTGGGGGAATAAGTACAGAGGGAGATGCGTGGGATGGACGGAATACAGTAAGCTGACATTCCCTTCCTCAGCCAGTACATGGGATACAGTCTACAGGGGATGAGGACTCAGTGTAAAACGTATCCCGTATTTATCAATGAGTGATACAGTTCACTGTGAGTGATAAAGTGCACCAGCCAATCAGCTCCTAACTTCCATGTCACAGTCTGGGTTTGAAAAATGACATTTAGGAGCTGATTGGCTGGTGCAATTTATCACGCACAGTGAAATTTATCACTCATTGATAAATAAGGGCATAAGTACAAAGGGTTTTGTTACATGAAGAGAAGCTGGCCATACATGGATCGTGCAGGAGACCAGCCGACAGGGCCAGGGGATGAGACGACTGCCCTAATCCCCGGATCACCACCGTACACTACATCATTTACGGAGACCAAGCCTGAAGTTGCCTGAACGACGGGCATGTGGGTCGGACAGGTCTGAAAACCAAACAAGGTAGAATGTTTTCCCTTTGCTTTCACGGCAGTGTACGATCCTCACTAAGTACCAAACACGGAACGAGCATTGCTTAGTCGGCTGGTCTGGGGTCTGGATGTTTATCCCGCAGTGACAGGCCAGCTTAGCACGTCTTACCCAGCGACCAGGAAGGCAGAGACCCGATTACTGAAGAGTTTTATGTGCAGCTGAAATTGTGTAAAGATCTATATTCACTGGATGATCCTAATTCTTCTGCTACTATCCTGAAGCACAAAGACAGCAGAGCGCACTTAAACGTAGAAACACAAAATTTGACGGCAGATAAGAACCACTTGACCCATCTAGTCTGCCCCTTTTTTGTATCCTTTAAGTATTCTCAACCCTTTTTGAACTTTAATTCTTTGTATGGATATTCATATGCCTATCCCAAGCATGTTTAACTTGCTCTACAGCAGGGGTGGCCAAACAGTCGATCGCGATCCTCCGCCCAGCCACCCGAAGCCGCACCTCTCCTGCCTGCCGCCCTGCCCCTCTGTCTGGTCTCCGGCAGTGACGGCGGAGTGTATGGCTCAAATCAGGCGCCGGTTCGTTAGCCAATTAGAGCTTGCGGATCGGCGCCAGAATTAAGATATACACGCTGCCGTCACCGCCGGAGATCAGACTGAAAAGCAGGGCGGCAGGCAGGAGAAGTGCACGCTGCGCTGCGCTCTCCACACAGCACGGTGAGCACTACTATGGGGGCATATCTGGCATTGTGGGCACATGACTCAGTGGGGGCATATCTGGCAATGTGGGTCATATGTGGCACTGTGAGGGCATATCTGGCACTGTGGGGGCATATCTGGCTCTGCCGGCACATGGCACTGTGGGGGCATATCTGGCACTGTGGGGGCATATCTAGCACTGTGGGCACATGGCACTGTGGGGGCATATCTGTATCTGGCACTGTGGGGTCATATCTGGTACTGTGGGGGCATATCTGGCACTGTGGGCACATGGCACTGTGGGGGCATATCTGTAATCTGGCACTGTGGGGGCATATCTAGCACTGTGGGCACATGGCACTGTGGGGGCATATCTGTATCTGGCACTGTGGGCACATGGCACTGTGGGGGCATGTGTGTATCTGGCACTGTGGGGGCATATGTGTTTGAGGTTTTTACCTGTGGGGGCCAATGTGTTATTTCGTGTGAGGCAGTCATTACACTCTGTGCAGCAAGGCTACGTACCTTTTTTTGTTATACCACGCTCACTTTTTTGTTATGCCACGCCCCTTTTTGCGCGCTATTATTCCTCCTAGGTAGATCACAAAAGCCCTTTAGCTTTCAAAGTAGATCGCCGACTCCAAAGTCTGGCCACCCCTGCTCTACAGTCTTAGCCTCTACCACCTCTGATGGGAGGCTATTACACTTTTCTCTGACGTGGATGCTGGGACTCCGTAAGGACCATGGGGAATAGCGGCTCCGCAGGAGACTGGGCACAACTAAAGAAAGCTTTAGGACTACCTGGTGTGCACTGGCTCCTCCCTCTATGACCCTCCTCCAGACCTCAGTTAGAATCTTGTGCCCGGCTGAGCTGGATACACACTAGGGGCTCTCCTGAGCTCCTAGAAAAAGAAAGTTAAATTTAGTTTTTTTATTTTCAGTGAGATCTGCTGGCAACAGACTCACTGCTACGAGGGACTAAGGGGAGAAGAAGCGAACCTACCTGCTTGCAGCTAGCTTGGGCTTCTTAGGCTACTGGACACCATTAGCTCCAGAGGGATCGAACACAGGGCCCGACCTCGATCGTCCGGTCCCGGAGCCGCGCCGCCGTCCCCCTTACAGAGCCAGAAGCAAGAAGAAGGTCCTGAAAATCAGCGGCAGAAGACTTCGGTCTTCAACAAGGTAGCGCACAGCACTGCAGCTGTGCGCCATTGCTCCTCATGCACACCTCACACTCCGGTCACTGATGGGTGCAGGGCGCTGGGGGGGGGCACCCTGAGCAGCAATATTAACACCTTGGCTGGCAAAAAAATCACAATATATAGTCCTAGAGGCTATATATGTGAAAAATACCCCTGCCAGAGATCCATAAAAAAGCGGGAGAAGTCCGCCAAAAAAGGGGCGGGGCTATCTCCCTCAGCACACTGGCGCCATTTTCCCTCACAGCTCCGCTGAATGGATCGCTCCCAGGCTCTCCCCTGCAGTTTCCAGACTACATAGGGTAAAAAAGAGAGGGGGGGCACTAAATTTAGGCGCAAAATTGTGTATACAAGCAGCTATTGGGAAAATCACTCAGTTACAGTGTTAATCCCTGTGTATATATAGCGCTCTGGTGTGTGCTGGCATACTCTCTCTCTGTCTCCCCAAAAGGCTTTGTGGGGTCCTGTCCTCAGTCAGAGCATTCACTGTGTGTGTGTGGTGTGTCGGTACGGCTGTGTCGACATGTTTGATGAGGAGGCTTATGTGGAGGCGGAGCAGATGCCGAAAATGTGATGTCACCCCCTGCGGGGCCGACACCTGAGTGGATGGATAGGTGGAAGGTATTAACCGACAGTGTCAACTCCTTACATAAAAGGCTGGATGACGTAACAGCTGTGGGACAGCCGGCTTCTCAGCCCGCGCCTGCCCAGGCGTCTCAAAGGCCATCAGGGGCTCAAAAACGCCCGCTACCTCAGATGGCAGACACAGATGTCGACACGGAGTCTGACTCCAGTCGACGAGGTTGAGACATATACACAATCCACTAGGTACATCCGTTGCATGATCTCGGCAATGAAAAATGTGTTACACATTTCTGACATTAACCCAAGTACCACAAAAAAGGGGTTTTATGTTTGGGGAGAAAAAGCAGCCAGTGTTTTGTTCCCCCATCAGATGAGTGAATGAAGTGTGTGAAGAAGCGTGGGTTCCCCCGATAAGAAACTGGTAATTTCTAAAAAGTTACTGATGGCGTACCCTTTCCCGCCAGAGGATAGGTCACGTTGGGAGATATCCCCAAGGGTGGATAAGGCCCTCACACGTTTGTCAAAAAAGGTGGCACTGCCGTCTTAGGATACGGCCACTTTGAAGGAGCCTGCTGATAAAAAGCAGGAGGCTATCCTGAAGTCTGTATATACACACTCAGGTACTATAGTGAGACCTGCAATTGCCTCAGCATGGATAGTGCTGCTACAGCGTGGTCTATTACCCTGTCAGGACAGGGATGCTATTTTGCTAACCATAGAGCATATTAAAGACGTCGTCTTATATATGAGGGATGCACAGAGGGATATTTGTCGGCTGGCATCCAGCATTAATGCAATGTCCATTCTGCCAGGAGGGTATTAGGGACCCGGCAGTGGACAGGCGATGCTGACTTCAGAAGGCACATAAAGATTCTGCCTTATAAGGGTGAGGAATTGTTTGGGGATGGTCTCTGGGACCTCGTATCCACAGCAATAGCTGGGAAATATTTTTTTTTTTATCTCAGGTTTCCTCACAACCTAAGAAAGCACCGTATTATCAGGTACAGTCCTTTCGGCTTCAGAAAAGCAAGCGGGTCAAAGGCGCTTCCTTTCTGCACAGAGACGAGGGAAGTGGGAAAAAGCTGCACCAGACAGCCAGTTCCCAGGATCAAAAATCTTCCCCCGCTTCCTCTGAGTCCACCGCATGACGCTGGGGCTCCACAGGTGGAGCCAGGTGCGGTGGGGGCGCGTCTCAGGAACTTCAGCGACCAGTGGGCTCGCTCACAGGTGGATCCCTGGGTTCTGCAAGTAGTATCACTGGGATACAAGCTGGAGTTCGAGGCGACTCCCCCTCGCCGTTACCTCAAATCAGCCTTGCCTGCTGCCCTCGAGGGGAGGTAGTACTGGCGGCAATTCACAAGCTGTACTCCAGCAGGTGATAATCAAGGTACCCCTCCTTCAACAAGGCCGGGGTTACTATTCCACAATGGTTGTGGTACCGAAACCAGACGGTTCGGTGAGACCCATTCTAAAATTGAAATCCTTGAACACTTATATACGAAGGTTCAAGTTCAAAATGGAATCGCTCAGGGCGGTTATTACAAGCCTGGACGAAGGGGATTACATGGTATCACTGGACATCAAGGATACTTACCTGCATGTCCCCATTTACCCTCCTCACCAGGAGTACCTCAAAATTGTGTTACAGGACTGTCATTAACAATTCCAGACGTTGCCGTTGGTCTGTCCCCGGCACCGAGGGTATTTACCAAGGTAATGGCCGAAATGATGATACTCCTTCGAAAAAAGGGAGTTATAATTATCCCGTACTTGGACGATCTCTTTATAAAGGCGAGGTCCAGGGAGCAGTTGTTGGTCGGAGTAGCACTATCTCGTGAAGTGCTACAACAGCACGGCTGGATTCTGAATATTCCAAAGTCGCAGCTGGTTCCTACGACACGTCTACTGTTCCTGGGTATGGTTCTGGACACAGAACAGAAAAATAAGATTTTACTAACCGGTAAATCTATTTCTCGTAGTCCGTAGTGGATGCTGGGTACTCCGTAAGGACCATGGGGAATAGACGGGCTCCGCAGGAGACTGGGCACTCTAAAGAAAGATTTAGGTCTACCTGGTGTGCACTGGCTCCTCCCCCTATGACCCTCCTCCAAGCCTCAGTTAGGACACTGTGCCCGGAAGAGCTGACACAATAAGGAAGGAAGGATTTTGAATCCCGGGTAAGACTCATACCAGCCACACCAATCACACCATATAACTCGTGATAGGAACCCCGGTTAACAGTATGATAACAATGGAGCCTCTGAACAGATGGCTCGCAATAACAACCCGATTTTTGTAACAATAACTATTTACAAGTATTGCAGACAATCCGCACTTGGGATGGGCGCCCAGCATCCACTACGGACTACGAGAAATAGATTTACCGGTGAGTAAAATCTTATTTTCTCTGACGTCCTAGTGGATGCTGGGTACTCCGTAAGGACCATGGGGATTATACCAAAGCTCCCAAACGGGCGGGAGAGTGCGGATGACTCTGCAGCACCGAATGAGAGAACTCCAGGTCCTCCTCAGCCAGGGTATCAAATTTATAAAATTTTGCAAACGTGTCTGCCCCTGACCAAGTAGCAGCTCGGCAAAGTTGTAAAGCCGAGACCCCTCGGGCAGCCGCCCAAGATGAGCCCACCTTCCTTGTGGAATGGGCTTTTACAGATTTAGGCTGCGGTAGTCCCACCGCAGAATGCGCCAGCTGAATAGCGCTACAAATCCAGCGCGCGATAGTCTGCTTAGAAGCAGGTGCACCCAGCTTGTTGGGTGCATATAAAATAAACAGCGAGTCAGTTTTCCTGACTCCAGCCGTCCTGGAAATATAAATTTTCAGGGTCCTGACTACGTCCAGAAACTTGGAATCCTCCAAGTCCCTAGTAGCCGCAGGCACCACAATAGGTTGGTTCAAGTGAAAAGCTGATACCACCTTCGGGAGAAACTGAGGACGAGTCCTCAACTCTGCCCTAGCCATATGGAAAATCAGATAGGGGCTTTTACAGGACAAAGCCGCCAATTCTGACACACGTCTGGCCGAAGCCAGAGCCAACAACATAACCACTTTCCACGTGAGATATTTTAAATCCACAGTCTTAAGTGGCTCAAACCAATGTGATTTCAGAAACTCCAAAACCACATTGAGATCCCAAGGTGCCACTGGGGGCACAAAAGGAGGCTGAATATGCAGAACTCCCTTGACAAAAGTCTGAACTTCAGGCAGTGAAGCCAGTTCTTTCTGGAAGAAAATAGACAGGGCCGAGATCTGGACCTTAATGGACCCCAATTTGAGGCCCAACGTCACACCTGCTTGCAGGAAATGCAGGAATCGACCCAGTTGAAATTCCTCCGTTGGGGCCTTCTTGGCCTCACACCAAGCAACATATTTTCGCCAAATGCGGTGATAATGTTTTGCGGTGACATCCTTCCTGGCCTTGATCAGGGTAGGGATGACTTCCTCCGGAATGCCTTTTTCCTTTAGGATCCGGCGTTCAACCGCCATGCCGTCAAACGCAGCCGCGGTAAGTCTTGGAACAGACAGGGTCCCTGCTGCAGCAGGTCTTGTCTGAGCGGCAGAGGCCAAGGGTCCTCTGCAAGCATCTCTTGAAGCTCCGGGTACCAAGCTCTTCTTGGCCAATCCGGAGCCACGAGAATAGTTCTCACTCCTCGCTTTCTTATTATTCTCAGTACTTTGGGTATGAGAGGTAGAGGAGGAAACACATAAACCGACTGTTACACCCACGGTGTCACTAGAGCGTCCACAGCGATCGCCTGAGGGTCCCTTGACCTGGCGCAATATCTTTTTAGCTTTTTGTTGAGGCGCGACGCTATCATGTCCACCTGTGGTTTTTCCCAACGGTTTACCAGCATCTGGAAGACTTCTGGATGAAGTCCCCATTCTCCCGGGTGGAGGTCGTGCCTGCTGAGGAAGTCTGCTTCCCAGTTGTCCACTTCCGGAATGAACACTGCTGTCAGTGCTAACACATGATTCTCTGCCCATCGGAGAATCCTTGTGACTTCTGCCATTGCCCTCCAGCTTCTTGTGCCGCCCTGTCTGTTTACATGGGCGACCGTCGTGATGTTGTCTGATTGGATCAGTACCGGCCGGTTCTGAAGCAGGGGCCTTGCTTGGCTTAGGGCATTGTAAATGGCCCTTAGCTCCAGAATATTTATGTGAAGCGAAATCTCCTGATTTGACCACAGTCCTTGGAAATTTCTTCCCTGTGTGACTGCACCCCAGCCCCGAAGGCTGGCATCCGTGGTCACCAGGACCCAGTCCTGTATTCCGAATCTGCGGCCCTCTAGTAGATGAGCCCTCTGCAGCCACCACAGCAGCGACACCCTGGTCCTTGCCGACAGGGTTATTCGCTGTTGCATCTGGAGATGGGACCCGGACCATTTGTCCAACAGGTCCCACTGGAAAGTCCTTGCGTGGAACCTTCCGAATGGAATCGCCTCGTACGAAGCTACCATTTTTCCCAGGACTCGTGTGCATTGATGTACCGACACCTGTCCCGGTTTTAGGATGTCTCTGACTAGAGATGACAACTCCTCGGCTTTTTCCACTGGAAGAAACACTCTTTTCTGGTCTGTGTCCAGAATCATTCCCAGGAACAGAAGACGTGTCGTCGGGACCAGCTGTGACTTTGGAATATTGAGAATCCAGCCGTGCTGTTGTAGCACTTCCCGAGAAAGCGCTACCCCCACTACCAACTGTTCCTTGGACCTCGCCTTTATCAGGAGATCGTCTAAGTACGGGATAATTAAAACTCCCTTCTTGCGAAGGAGTATCATCATTTCGGCCATTACCTTGGTAAAGACCCTCGGTGCCGTGGATAACCCAAACGGCAGCGTCTGGAACTGATAGTGACAGTCCTGTACCACAAATCTGAGGTACTCCTGGTGAGGAGGGTAAATGGGGACATGGAGGTACGCATCCTTGATGTCCAGGGAGACCATGTAATCCCCCTCGTCCAGGCTCGCAATAACCGCCCTGAGCGATTCCATCTTGAACTTGAACCTCTTGATATAAGTGTTCAAGGATTTTAGATTTAAGATGGGTCTCACCGAACCGTCCGGTTTCGGTACCACAAACATTGTGGAATAGTAACCCTTTCCTTGCTGAAGGAGGGGTACTTTGACAATCACTTGCTGTGAATACAGTTTTTGAATAGCCACCAACACCGCCTCCCTGGCAGAGGGAGTTGCCGGTAAGGCAGATTTTAGGAAACGGCGGGGGAGAGACGTCTCGAATTCCAGCTTGTACCCCTGAGATATTACTTGAAAAACCCAGGGATCCACTTGTGAGAGATCCCACTAAGCGCTGAAATTCCTGAGCCGGCCCCCACCGTCCCCGGGTCCGCCTGCGCAGCCCCAGCGTCATGCTGTGGACTTACCGGACGCGGGGGAGGACATCTGCTCTTGGGAACTAGCTGTGTGTTGCAGCTTTTTTCCTCTACCTTTGCCTCTCGGCAGAAAGGATGAGCCTCTAGCCCTCTTGCTTTTCTGGGGCCGAAAGGACTGTACCTGATAATACGGTGCTTTCTTTTGCTGTGGGGCAGCCTGTGGCAAAAAGGTCGATTTCCCAGCAGTAGCTGTGGACACGAGGTCCGAAAGACCTTCCCCAAACAGTTCCACCCCTTTATAGGGCAAAACTTCCATGTGCCGCTTAGAGTCGGCATCGCCAGACCATTGCCGAGTCCATAACCCCCTTCTGGCGGCAATGGACATAGCGCTTATTCTTGATGCCAGCCGGCAAATATCCCTCTGTGCATCACGCATGTATAAGACTGCATCTTTTATATGCTCAATCGTCAGCAAAATATTGTCCCTATCCATGGTATCAATATTATCCGACAGGGAATCTGACCACGCAGCAGCAGCATTGCACATCCAAGCTGATGCAATCGCTGGTCGCAATATAATGCCCGTGTGTGTGTAAATAGCTTTTAGGGTAGCTTCCTGCTTTCTATCAGCAGGTTCCTTCAGGGTAGCCGTATCCGGAGACGGTAGTGCCACCTTCCTTGATAAGCGTGTCAGCGCCTTATCTACCCTAGGGGGTGTTTCCCAACGTGACCTATCCTCTAGCGGGAAAGGGTACGCTGCCAATAACCGTTTTGAAATTATCAATTTCTTATCGGGGGAAGTCCACACACCTCATTTAATTCCTCAGATGTAGGAAAAACTACAGGTAGTTTTTTCTCACCAAACATAATACCCTTTTTTGTGGTACCTGGGGTATTATCAGAAATGTGCAAAACATTTTTCATTGCCTCAATCATGTAACGGGTGGACCTATTGGAGGGTACACTAGTCTCATCATCGTCGACACTGGAGTCGGTATCCGTGTCGACGTCTGTATCTGTCACCTGAGGTAGCGGGCGTTTTAAAGCCCCTGATGACATTTGAGACGCTGGAACAGGCACAAGCTGTGTAGCCGGCTGTCCTATGTCGTCAAACCTTTTGTGTAAGGAGTTGACACTTTCACGCAATTCCTTCCATAAGTCCAACCACACAGGTGTCGACCCCGCAGGGGGTGACATCACATTCACAGGCATTTGCTCCGCCTCCACATCATTTTCCTCCTCATACATGTCGACACCGCAGTACCGACACACAGCAGACACACAGGGAATGCTCTTACAGAGGACAGGACCCCACAAAGCCCTTTGGGGAGACAGAGGGAGAGTATGCCAGCACACACCAGAGCGCTATATATCACAGGGATATCACCTATAAAAACGTGTTTTCCCCTTATAGCTGCATAATATATTTATACTACGCCTAATTTGTGCCCCCCCTCTCTTTTTTACCCTTTTCTGTAGTTCAGGACTGCAGGGGAGAGCCAGGGAGCTTCCTTCCAGCGAAACTGTGAAGGAAAAATGGCGCCAGTGTGCTGAGGGAGATGGCTCCGCCCCTTTTTTGGCGGGCTTTCTCCCGCTATTGTAAAAGTTCTGGCAGGGGTTAATAAGCACCCATATAGCCCCTGGGGCTATATATGGTGCCAGTTCGCCAGCCAAGGTGTTAATATTGCTGCTCAGGGCGCCCCCCCCCAGCGCCCTGCACCCATCAGTGACCGCAGTGTGTGGTGTGCATGAGGAGCAATGGCGCACAGCTGCAGTGCTGTGCGCTACCTTGGAGAAGACAGAAGTCTTCAGCCGCCGATTTTCAAGACCTTCTTGCTTCTGGCTCTGTAAGGGGGACGGCGGCGCGGCTCCGGGAACGGACGACGAGGTCGGGTCCTGTGTTCGATCCCTCTGGAGCTAATGGTGTCCAGTAGCCTAAGAAGCCCAAGCTACCACCACTTAGGTAGGTTCGCTTCTTCTCCCCTTAGTCCCTCGATGCAGTGAGCCTGTTGCCAGCAGGTCTCACTGAAAATAAAAAAACCTAACATATACTTTCTTCCTAGGAGCTCAGGAGAGCCCCTAGTGTGCATCCTGCTCGGCCGGGCACAGAAATCTAACTGAGGCTTGGAGGAGGGTCATAGGGGGAGGAGCCAGTGCACACCAGGTAGACCTAAATCTTTCTTTAGAGTGCCCATGGTCCTTACGGAGTACCCAGCATCCACTAGGACGTCAGAGAAAAAGTGTTTCTCCCGGAGGAGAAGGCCAAGGAGTTGTCATCTCTAGTCAGAGACCTCCTAAAACAAATACAGGTGTCGGTGCATCAATGCACGCGAGTCCTGGGAAAGATGGTAGCTTCTTACGAAGAAATTCCATTCGGCAGGTTCCATGCAAGGATCTTCCAGTGGGATCTGTTGGACAAGTGGTCCGGGTCGCATCTTCAGATGCATCGGCTGATAACCCTGTCTCCAAGGGCCAGGGTGTCGCTGTTGTGGTGGCTGCAGAGTGCTCATCTTCTAGAGGGCCGCAGATTCGGCATACAGGACTGGGTCCTGGTGACCACGGATGCCAGCCTTCAAGGCTGGGGGGCAGTCACACAGGGAAGAAACTTCCAAGGACTATGGTCGAGTCAGGAGACTTCCCTACACATAAATATTCTGGAACTAAGGGCCATTCACAATGCCCTAAGTCAGGCTAGACCCTGCTTCAACACCAGCCGGTGCTGATCCAGTCAGACAACATCACGGCGGTCGCCCATGTAAACCAACAGGGCAGCACAAGAAGCAGGATGGCGATGGCAGAAGCCACAAGGATTTTCCGATGGGCAGAAAATCATGTGTTAGCACTGTCAGCAGTGTTCATTCCCGGAGTGGACAACTGGGAAGCAGACTTTCTCAGCATGCACGACCTCCACCCGGGAGAGTGGGGACTTCATCCAGAAGTCTTCAAAATGATTGTACACCATTGGGAAAGGCCACAGGTGGACATGATGGCGTCCCGCCTCAACAAAAAGCTAAAAAGATATTGCGCCAGGTCAAGGGACCCTCAGGCGATAGCTGTGGACGCTCTGGTAACACCGTGGGGGTACCAGTCGGTGTATGTGTTCCCTCCTCTGCCTCTCATACCAAAGGTACTGAGAATAATAAGAAGGAGAGGAGTAAGAACTATACTCGTGGTTCCGGATTGGCCAAGAAGAGCTTGGTACCCAGAACTTCAAAAAATGATCAGAGGACCCATGGCCTCTGCCGCTCAGACAGGACCTGCTGCAGCAGGGGCCCTGTCTGTTCCAAGACTTACCGCGGTTGCGTTTGATGGCATGGCGGTTGAACGCCGGATCCTGAAGGAAAAGGGCATTCCGGAGGAAGTCATCCCTACGCTGATTAAAGCTAGGAAAGAAGTGAACGCAAACCATTATCACCGCATATGGCGAAAATATGTTGCGTGGTGTGAGGCCAGGAAGGCCCAACGGAGGAATTTCAGTTGGGCCGTTTTCTGCACTTCCTACAGTCAGGGGTGACTATGGGCCTAAAATTGGGTTCCATTAAGGTCCAGATTTCGGCTCTGTCGATTTTCTTCCAGAAAGAACTGGCTTCACTGCCTGATGTTCGGACATTTGTTAAGGGAGTGCTGCATATTCAGCCCCCTTTTGTGCCTCCAGTGGCACCTTGGGATCACAACGTGGTGTTGGATTTCCTAAAGTCACATTGGTTTGAGCCACTAAAAACCGTGGATTTGAAATATCTCACGTGGAAAGTGGTCATGCTGTTGGCCTTGGCTTCGGCCAGGCGTGTGTCAGAATTGGCGGCTTTGTCATATAAAAGCCCTTATCTGATTTTCCAAATGGATAGGGCAGAATTGAGAACTCGTCCCCAGTTTCTCCCTAAGGTGGTATCAGCTTTTCATTTGAACCAACCTATTGTAGTGCCTGCGGCTACTAAGGACTTGGAGGATTCCAAGTTGTTGGACGTAGTCAGGGCCCTGAAAATTTATGTTTCCAGGACAGCTGGTGTCAGAAAAACTGACTCGCTATTTATCCTGTATGCACCCAACAAGCTGGGTGCTCCTGCTTCAAAGCAGACTATTGCTCGCTGGTTTTGTAGTACGATTCGGCTTGCACATTTTGCGGCTGGACTGCCGCATCCTAGATCAGTGAAAGCCCATTCCACGAGGAAGGTGGGCTCTTCTTGGGCGGCTGCCCGAGGGGTCTCGGCTTTACAACTTTGCCGAGCAGCTACTTGGTCGGGGTCAAACACATTTGCTAAATTTTACAAGTTTGATACCCTGGCTGAGGAGGACCTAGAGTTTGCTCATTCGGTGCTGCAGAGTCATCCGCACTCTCCCGCCCGTTTGGGAGCTTTGGTATAATCCCCATGGTCCTTACGGAGTCCCAGCATCCACTTAGGACGTCAGAGAAAAATAAGATTTTACTTACCGATAAATCTATTTCTCATAGTCCGTAGTGGATGCTGGGACTCCGTAAGGACCATGGGGAATAGCGGCTCCGCAGGAGACAGGGCACAAGAATAAAAGCTTTAGGATCAGGTGGTGTGCACTGGCTCCTCCCCCTATGACCCTCCTCCAAGCCTCAGTTAGGATACTGTGCCCGGACGAGCGTACATAATAAGGAAGGATATTGAATCCCGGGTAAGACTCATACCAGCCACACCAATCACACCGTACAACTCGTGATCTGAACCCAGTTAACAGTATGATAACAACAAAGGAGCCTCTGAAAAGATGGCTCACAACAACAATAACCCGATTTTGTTAACAATAACTATGTACAAGTATTGCAGACAATCCGCACTTGGGATGGGCGCCCAGCATCCACTACGGACTATGAGAAATAGATTTATCGGTAAGTAAAACCTTATTTTCTCTGACGTCCTAGTGGATGCTGGGACTCCGTAAGGACCATGGGGATTATACCAAAGCTCCCAAACGGGCGGGAGAGTGCGGATGACTCTGCAGCACCGAATGAGAGAACTCCAGGTCCTCCTCAGCCAGGGTATCAAATTTGTAGAATTTAGCAAACGTGTTTGCCCCTGACCAAGTAGCTGCTCGGCAAAGTTGTAAAGCCGAGACCCCTCGGGCAGCCGCCCAAGATGAGCCCACTTTCCTTGTGGAATGGGCTTTTACAGATTTAGGCTGTGGCAGGCCTGCCACAGAATGTGCAAGTTGAATTGTACTACAAATCCAACGAGCAATAGTCTGCTTAGAAGCAGGAGCACCCAGCTTGTTGGGTGCATACAGGATAAACAGCGAGTCAGACTTTCTGACTCCAGCCGTCCTGGAAACATATATTTTCAGGGCCCTGACAACGTCAAGTAACTTGGAGTCCTCCAAGTCCCTAGTAGCCGCAGGCACCACAATAGGTTGGTTCATGTGAAAAGCAGAAACCACCTTAGGAAGAAATTGAGGACGAGTCCTCAATTCTGCCCTGTCAGAATGAAAAATTAAGTAAGGGCTTTTATATGATAAAGCCGCCAATTCTGACACACGCCTGGCTGAAGCCAGGGCTAACAGCATCGTCACCTTCCATGTGAGATATTTTAAGTCCACAGTGGTGAGTGGTTCAAACCAATGTGACTTAAGGAACCTCAAAACAACATTGAGATCCCAAGGTGCCACTGGAGGCACAAAAGGAGGTTGTATATGCAGTACCCCTTTTACAAATGTCTGAACTTCAGGTACTGAAGCCAGTTCTTTCTGGAAGAAAATCGACAGGGCCGAAATTTGAACCTTAATGGACTCTAATTTTAGGCCCATAGACAGTCCTGTTTGCAGGAAATGGAGGAAACGACCCAGTTGAAATTCCTCTGTAGGGGCCTTCCTGGCCTCACACCACGCAACATATTTTCGCCAAATGCGGTGATAATGTTTTGCGGTTACATCCTTCCTGGCTTTGACCAGGGTAGGGATGACTTCATCTGGAATGCCTTTTTCCTTCAGGATCCGGCGTTCAACCGCCATGCCGTCAAACGCAGCCGCGGTAAGTCTTGGAACAGACAAGGCCCCTGCTGGAGCAGGTCCTTTCTTAGAGGTAGAGGCCACGGGTCTTCCGTGAGCATCTCCTGAAGTTCCGGGTACCAAGTCCTTCTTGGCCAATCCGGAACCACGAGTATCGTTCTTACCCCTCCCCTTCGTATGATTCTCAGTACTTTTGGTATGAGAGGCAGAGGGGGGAACACATACACTGACTGGTACACCCACGGTGTCACCAGAGCGTCCACCGCTATTGCCTGAGGGTCCTTTGACCTGGCGCAATATCTGTCTAATTTTTTGTTTAGACGTGACGCCATCATGTCCACCTTTGGTTTTTCCCAACGGTTTACAATCAGGTGGAAGACTTCTGGGTGAAGTCCCCACTCTCCCGGGTGAAGGTCGTGTCTGCTGAGGAAGTCTGCTTCCCAGTTGTCCACTCCCGGAATGAACACTGCTGACAGAGCTATCACATGATTTTCCACCCAGCGAAGAATCCTTGCAGCCTCTGCCATTGCCCTCCTGCTTCTCGTGCCGCCCTGTCTGTTTACGTGGGCGACTGACGTGATGTTGTCCGATTGGATCAATACCGCCTGACCCTGAAGCAGTGGTTTCGCTTGACTTAGGGCATTGTAAATGGCCCGTAGTTCCAGAATGTTTATATGAAGAGATGTTTCCATGCTTGACCACAAGCCCTGGAAGTTTTTTCCCTGTGTGACTGCTCCCCAGCCTCTCAGGCTTGCATCCGTGGTCACCAGGATCCAATCCTGAATGCCGAATCTGCGGCCCTCTAGAAGATGAGCACTCTGCAACCACCACAGGAGAGACACCCTTGTCTTTGGTGACAGGGTTATCCGCTGCTGCATCTGAAGATGCGAACCGGACCATTTGTCCAGTAGATCCCACTGAAACGTTCTTGCATGGAATCTTCCGAATGGAATTGCTTCGTAAGAAGCCACCATTTTTCCCAGGACCCTCGTGCACTGATGCACAGACACCTGGGCTGGTTTTAGGAGGTTCCTAACTAGCTCGGATAACTCCTTGGCCTTCTCCTCCGGGAGAAAAACCTTCTTCTGGACTGTGTCCAGAATCATTCCTAGGAACAGAAGACGTGTCGTTGGAATCAGCTGCGATTTTGGAATATTTAGGATCCACCCGTGCTGACGTAACACTATCTGAGATAGTGCTACTCCGACTTCTAACTGTTCCCTGGACCTTGCCCTTATCAGGAGATCGTCCAAGTAAGGGATAATTAATACGCCTTTTCTTTGAAGAAGAATCATCATTTCGGCCATTACCTTGGTAAAGACCCGAGGTGCCGTGGACAACCCAAACGGCAGCGTCTGAAACTGATAATGACAGTCTTGTACTACAAACCTGAGATACCCTTGGTGAGAAGGGTAGATTGGGACGTGGAGATAAGCATCTTTGATGTCCAGAGACACCATATAGTCCCCTTCTTCCAGGTTCGCTATCACCGCTCTGAGTGATTCCATCTTGAATTTGAACCTTTTTATGTAAGTGTTCAAGGATTTCAGATTTAAAATTGGTCTCACCGAGCCGTCCGGCTTCGGTACCACAAACAGCGTGGAATAATACCCCTTTCCTTGTTGTAGGAGGGGTACCTTGATTATCACCTGCTGGGAATACAGCTTGTGAATGGCTTCCAGAACTGCCTCCCTGTCGGAGGGAGACTTTGGCAGAGCAGACTTCAGGAACCGGCGAGGGGGAAACGCCTCGAATTCCAGTTTGTACCCCTGCGATACTACCTGTAGAATCCAGGGATCCACTTGCGAGTGAGCCCACTGCGCGTTGAAATTCTTGAGACGGGCCCCCACCAAGCCTGAGTCTGCTTGTAAAGCCCCAGCGTCATGCTGAAGACTTGGCAGAAGCAGGGGAAGGCTTCTGATCCTGGGAAGCGGCTGCATGGTGCAGTCTTTTTCCCCTTCCTCTGCCCCGGGGCAGAAAGGAATGGCCTTTTGCTCGCTTGTATTTATGGGAACGAAAGGACTGAGTTTGAAAAGACGGTGTCTTTTTCTGTTGATGTGAAGTGACCTGGGGTAAGAAGGTGGACTTTCCAGCCGTTGCCGTGGCCACCAGGTCCGAAAGACCAGCCCCAAATAACTCCTCCCCTTTATACGGCAATACTTCCATATGTCGTTTGGAATCCGCATCCCCTGACCACTGACGCGTCCATAACGTTCTTCTGGCAGAGATGGACATAGCACTTACTCTTGATGCCAGGGTGCAAATATCCCTCTGTGCATCACGCATATATAGTAATGCATCCTTCAAATGCTCTATAGTTAACAATATATTGTCCCTATCCAGGGTATCAATATTTTCAGTCAGGGAATCCGACCACGCGACTCCAGCACTGCACATCCAGGCTGAAGCGATTGCTGGTCGCAGTATAACACCAGTATGTGTGTATATAGGCCCTCATTCCGAGTTGATCGGTCGCAAGGCGAATTTAGCAGAGTTACACACGCTAAGCCGCCGCCTACTGGGAGTGAATCTTAGCTTCTTAAAATTGCGACCGATGTATTCGCAATATTGCGATTACTAACTACTTAGCAGTTTCAGAGTAGCTCCAGACTTACTCTGCCTGTGCGATCAGTTCAGTGCTTGTCGTTCCTGGTTGACGTCACAAACACACCCAGCGTTCGCCCAGGCACTCCCACCGTTTCTCCGGCCACTCCTGCGTTTTTTCCGGAAACGGTAGCGTTTTCAGCCACACGCCCCTGAAACGCCGTGTTTCCGCCCAGTAACACCCATTTCCTGTCAATCACATTACGTTCGCCGGAGCGAAGAAAAAGCCGTGAGTAAAAATACTTTCTTCATAGTAAAGTTACTTGGCGCAGTCGCAGTGCGAACTTTGCGCATGCGTACTAAGCGGATTTTCACTGCGATGCGATGAAAAAGAACGAGCGAACAACTCGGAATGAGGGCCATACTTTTTAGGATATTTTCCAGCCTTCTATCAGCTGGTTCTTTGAGGGTGGCCGTATCAGGAGACGGTAACGCTACTTGTTTAGATAAACGTGTGAGCGCCTTATCTACCCTAGGGGGTGTTTCCCAACGTGTCCTAACCTCTGATGGGAAAGGATATAGTGCCAATAATTTATTAGAAATTAGCAGTTTTTTGTCGGGAGAAACCCACGCTTTATCACATACCTCATTCAATTCATCTGACTCAGGAAAAACTATTGGTAGTTTTTTCACCCCCCACATAATACCCTTCTTAGTGGTATTTGTAGTGTCAGAAATGTGCAATGCTTCCTTCATTGCCGTGATCATGTAACGTGTGGCCCTACTGGACATTACGTTCGACTCATCACCGTCGACACTAGACTCCGTATCTGTGTCTGGGTCTGTATCGACCCACTGAGGTAACGGGCGTTTTAGGGCCCCTGACGGTGTCTGAGACGCCTGGACAGGCACTAATTGATTTGCCGGCTGTCTCATGTCGTCAACAGTTTTTTGCAAAGTGTTGACATTATCACTTAATTGTTTGAACACGATCATCCAGTCAGGTGTCGACTCCCTAGGGGGTGACATCACTAACGCAGGCAATTGCTCCGCCTCCACATCATTTTCCTCCTCATACATGTCGACACACACGTACCGACACACAGCACACACACCGGGAATGCTCTGATAGAGGACAGGACCCCACGAGCCCTTTGGAGAGACAGAGGGAGAGTCTGCCAGCACACACCCAGCGCTATATATATATATACAGGGATAACCTTATATAAGTGTTATTCCCTTATAGCTGCTGTTTATATTGTCATTTGCTGCCAATAGTGCCCCCCCTTCTCTTTTTTACCCTGATTCTGAAGCAAGACTGCAGGGGAGAGTCAGGGAGCCGTCCTTCCAGCGGAACTGTGAGGGAAAATGGCGCTTGTGTGCTGAGGAGATAGGCTCCGCCCCTTCACGACGTCCTTATCTCCCGCTTTTTTGTGTAAAAATGGCAGGGGTTAAAATACATCCATATAGCCCAGGAGCTATATGTGATGTATTCTTTTGCCACCTAAGGTATTATCATTTATATTGCGTCTCAGGGCGCTCCCCCCCAAGCGCCCTGCACCCTCAGTGACCGGAGTGTGAAGTGTGCTGAGAGCAATGGCGCACAGCTGCGGTGCTGTGCGCTACCTTAGTCTGAAGACAGGATTGTCTTCTGCCGCCGATTTAACCGGACCTCTTCGTCTCTTCTGGCTCTGTAAGGGGGACGGCGGCGCGGCTCCGGTGACCCATCCAGGCTGTACCTGTGATCGTCCCTCTGGAGCTAATGTCCAGTAGCCTAAGAAGCCCAATCCACTCTGCACGCAGGTGAGTTCGCTTCTTCTCCCCTTAGTCCCACGATGCAGTGAGCCTGTTGCCAGCAGGACTCACTGAAAATAAAAAAACCTAAATTAAACTTTTATTCTACGCAGCTCAGGAGAGCCACCTAGCCTGCACCCTTCTCGTTCGGGCACAAAAATCTAACTGAGGCTTGGAGGAGGTCATAGGGGGAGGAGCCAGTGCACACCACCTGATCCTAAAGCTTTTATTCTTGTGCCCTGTCTCCTGCGGAGCCGCTATTCCCCATGGTCCTTACGGAGTCCCAGCATCCACTAGGACGTCAGAGAAATAAGATTTTACTCACCGGTAAATCTATTTCTCGTAGTCCATAGTGGATGCTGGGCGCCCATCCCAAGTGCGGATTGTCTGCAATACTTGTATATAGTTATTGTTAACTAAGGGGTTATTGTTGAGCCATCCGTTGAGAGGCTCAGTTATATTTCATACTGTTAACTGGGTATAATATCACGAGTTATATGGTGTGATTGGTGTGGCTGGTATGAGTCTTACCCGGGATTCAAAATCCTTCCTTATTGTGTCAGCTCTTCCGGGCACAGTATCCTAACTGAGGTCTGGAGGAGGGTCATAGTGGGAGGAGCCAGTGCACACCAGTTAGTCTAAAGCTTTCTTTAGTTGTGCCCAGTCTCCTGCGGAGCCGCTATTCCCCATGGTCCTTACGGAGTCCCAGCATCCACTACGGACTACGAGAAATAGATTTACCGGTGAGTAAAATCTTATTATCCACTACCCTTTCTGTGAAGTAATTTTTCCGCAAATTTCCCCTGAACCTCCCCCCCTCCAGTCTCAGTGCATGTCTTCGAGTTCTAATACTTCTCTTCCTTTGAAGAATGTTTCCCTCCTGGACTTTGTTTAGACCCTTGGTATATTTGAAAGTTTCTATCATGTCCCCCCTTTCCCTTCTCTGCTACATACTATACATGTTAAGATCTTTTAGCCTTTCCGGGTACGTTTTGTGATGCACCATTTTAGTCGCCCTTCTTTGTTCTCTCTCTAATGTATTTATATCCTTCTGGAGATATGGGGGGGTCATTCCGACCCGATGGCACGCTGCAGTTCTTCGCAGCCGTGCGATCGGGTCGGCCGGCGCATGGCAGTCATCGTTGCCTAGCGATCGACTCTGAGACAGAGGCAGTTGCTAGGCGGGAGGGGGCTGAGGGGGAGCGGTCCGGCCAACGCCGCCGTTCGGGGGCGGGCCGCGGCGGCTACGTGACATGTCACGCAGCCGCTGCGGCCAGCGGGAGCGACGAGTAACTCCCGGCCAGCCGCAGGAGCTGCGTTGGCCAAGAGTTACTCCTCAAATACAAAGGCATCGCCGCTGTGCGATGCTTTTGTATTTGTGCAGGGGGGGGGGGCGTACTGACATGCGGGGCGGACAAGCCCTGTGCTGGGCGTCCCCCCGCATGTCTGAGTTAAGGATCGTAGCTGTGCTAAACTTAGCACAGCTACGATCAACTCAGAATGACCCCCATGGTCTCCAGAACTGGGCACAGTATTCCAGATGGCGCCGTACCAATGACCTATACAGTGGCATTATCACTTCTCTTTTCCTGCTACTGATTCCTCTCCCTATGCAACCAAGCATCTGACTTGCCTTTCTCATTGCTTTGTTACATTGCTTACCTGCCTTTAAATCACCTGAAATAGTGACTCCTAAATCCCTTTCCTCCTCAGTAGTTTCCATTATAGTTCCCTTGATACTATATTTAACCTTTGGGTTTTTGAGACCCAAGTGCATGATTTTGCATTTTTTAGCATTAAACTGCAGTTGCCGCGTTCTTGACCATTTTTCAAGTCTAGCTAGGTCATCAATCATTTGTTTTACCCCTCCCGGTGTGTCTACCCTGTTACATATCTTTGTATTATCTGCAAAAAGGCATACCTTCCCTTCAATACCATCTGCAATGTCACCAACAAAGATATTAAAGAGAACTGGTCCGAGTACAGATCCCTGGGGTACTCCACTGGTAACATTTCCCTCCATAGATTGCACTCCATTTACTACAACTGTCTGTTTCCTATACTGCAACCAGGCTCTTATCCATTTAACTGTTTTATAATCCACCCCCACGCTTTCAAGTTTATTTAGCAGTCTGCGATGTGGGACAGTGTCAAATGCCTTACTAAAGTCTAGATATGCTACATCTACAGCTCCCCCTTGATCTATTATTTTCATCACAGAGTCAAAAAAGTCAAAAAGATTTGTTTGGCACTTCTGTGGTATGAGGCTCGGCAAGGCGGCTCTCACCTTAGTGGCATGAAGATCGGCGGTCTCCAGGAACAGCTGCCGGCTCAGTTCTTCCAGAGCGTCCACCTCCTGCTGGATCTGAGACAGGTCTGAGAGCAGAGTGAAGGAACTAATTCCCAGTATGACGAGGTGTACCGGGAAGGCAATCTCCCCGGCTGTGCTGAGAACTGCCAATTAGACATAACACTTCCATCTGTAAGATCTGTCGCGTTATACACGGCGTCCCCTGATTGGCTAGGGGAGTCGCCTCACTGCGCAGGGTTGGGGGTGGGGACTTCATTATAAAACTCTGGGAGATGACAAAGGATACTCTCACTGCCAGGAGCGGATGACGTCACGCTCTTTATCATGCCCCAGAATCCACTGGGGCGGCTGTGTACTTCTCCCCTCTGGAACATGTTCCTCCGCACCATTGCTATCCTGCAGAGGGAGAGAACATCATTATGTTTCCTAAATTTACATTACATGCAATTTACCATGACACAATATTACTTTATTGCCATCTACTAAGTACCGTATATGGTAAGACCCAGATTCCTATATTGCAGCTTACAGCGCGTGCATAGGCGAATCCCTCTCTTCCGGGACATTAATGGCTTCTGCTGCTGCTGGAAATCTGTCACTATGAGGTCACCTTTCCAGAAGGTCAGCTGGTTAATAAATCTGGGTTACCAGGATGAGTGGCGAAACTGCTACCAGTAAGATGATGGGATGGGATCATGTGCTGCGGAGTGTCACATGGTGGCGGCATTATACAAGGTAATACAGGAAAGATACATTACTCCTGGAGACTAAGGGGCAGCAGCATGCCAGGATAACAAACCCATCCCACGATAAGGCCAGCAATGTTACTGGGAAACACCATTATTACTATTATCATTATAAAAGAGGAAGCGATTACATACAGCAGTGATATAAAAGGAAATGAATGTGCCCGCTGTAATATTACTGGTGTCACCTGCAGATTAATAAGCTATATACGAGGTGTAATCAGTCTTTGGAGGTCACATTACTTCCCATAGTCTGACATTAGTCAGCGTCTGGAGAATTAAGCCGCTGTATGTTATGCATCTGTGGGAAATAAGCAGGATGGGCCGTCCGGAGCCCTCTGCGGCCGCTCTGTGCCCACCCTGTGCCCTGAGACCACCTATCACAGGGAAAGGTGTAATAGGCTATGCATGCCACAATGAGAGCAGAACTGTGTGTCAGAGTATGGCAGCGTGCGCTGATCTTAGGGGCCGGTTGCAGAAGACAGGGATGTCTGTGACGCGGCAGAGTCATTATTACAGAGAATTTACTCTGTATTCACCTGTCCCTTTAGAGCTTACAATCTAATTTCCTAGACACAGGCACACCCCCTCACATGCGAAGAAAGTCTCAGAAGAAGCAGACTAACCTATCAGTGTGCTTATGTGGCGTGATACCAGAGCACCAAGAGAAAATACATGCAAGCAGGGAGAGAACATAAAAACTCCACACAAATAGTGCGTTGGTTGGAATTTAACCAATGGCCCCAGCACTGAGGAGCAGAAATGCTAACCACTGTGCTTCCGATGAAGTGAAAAGGAAAATGGAGGAAAGTCAAAGATTGACATTTAGATAGTGAAAGAAGAAGGTCCCAGCAGCACAGAGAATATCAGGAGATGAGTGTTGTGTCAGTGAGGACAGGGCTGCATGTGACAGGGGCAGTGAAATGATGTGAGGAGGGGAATGGAGGCAGCAGGAAGTCACAGACTGAGCATTTATATAGTGGAAGGAGCAGGGTCCCCCACCAGCACAGAGTATATCAGGAGATGAGTGATGTGTCAGTGAGAACAGGGCTGCATCAGACAGGGGCAGTGAAATGATGTGAGGAGGGGAATGGAGGCAGCAGGAAGCCACAGACTGAGAGTTATATAGTGGAAGGAGCAGGGTCCCCCAGCAGCACAGAGTATATCAGGAGATGAGTGATGTGTCAGTGAGAACAGGGCTGCATGTGACAGGGGCAGTGACATGATGTGAGGAGGGGAATGGAGGCAGCAGGAAGCCACAGACTGAGAGTTATATAGTGGAAGGAGCAGGGTTCCCAGCAGCACAGAGTATATCAGGAGATGAGTGATGTGTCAGTGAGGACAGGGCTGCATGTGACAGGGGCAGTGACATGATGTGAGGAGGGGAATGGAGGCAGCAGGAAGCCACAGACTGAGAGTTATATAGTGGAAGGAGCAGGGTCCCCAGCAGCACAGAGAATATCAGGAGATGAGTGTTGTGTCAGTAAGGACAGGGCTGCATGTGACAGGGGCAGTGACATGATGTGAGGAGGGGAATGGAGGCAGCAGGAGGCCACAGACTGAGAGTTATATAGTGGAAGGAGCAGGGTTCCCAGCAGCACAAAGTATATCAGAAGATGAGTTATATAGTGTAAGGAGCAGGGTCTCCCAGCAGCACAGAGTATATCAGGAGATGAGTGATGTGTCAGTGAGGACAGGGCTGCGTGTGACAGGGGCAGTGACATGATGTGAGGAGGGGAATGGAGGCAGCAGGAAGCCACACTAATGATGTAAGTACCTAAAGGAAGATTGTGGGATCAGATGCACCTCTATATGGCAAAGTTAATACATCTAACCTGCTGTACTATATAACACTGTGACAGGACACTGCATAACGCACTGATTGTGTCATGTATAAATACTTCAGTTATTTCAGGTATTTTACTTATTTCCTCTTTATATTGGCTCTTCTTGTATAAGTCTCTATGTATGTCTCTGAGCTGACTACAATAAACTACTGACTTGCTTTATAGACCTCAGGCAGATAAAGAGCAGGAATCCATGACATAGAGAAATGCACTTGTGACTGGAACCGATCTTAGTAATAACGATTATACAGAGAACGGTGTTTCCATTTATCAGCTGTGCGAAGAGCTGCAATAATTGCAGAAAAGGAGCCAGATAAGGGATATTGCAGGTCACCTTTGCAGTACAGAGATACGGATATCTCTAAGGCCGAGTATCAAAGTCCCCAGCGGGCTGAGCCTTCCAAGAGATTCCACAAGGTGCAGCCAAAAGGCTTTAGGAGGAGATGTACTAAGCAGTGAAAGGAGTGGAGAAGAGACCCAGTGGAGAAGTTGCCCATGGCAACCAATCAGCATTGAAGTAACATTCATAATTTGCATACTGTAAAATTATACAGAGCAGCTGATTGGTTGCCACAGGCAACTTCTCCCCCTTAAAGCCCCTGGCTGGGAGTACTGGGGGAAATCAGATAACCAAGCTGCACCTGCTTTCACGTAAACGTGGCACTTTCTAAATGACAGGAGCTTGGATCCACAAATTCCCCGTGGCCCAATCTGTGGGGAGGGGGAGGTAAGACGTAGAATCGTTGCCCAGTGGACAAAGCGTATTCACACGGCCATTCCTTAATTAGTAGCTGTCCTTAATTAGTAGAGTCTTACATGTCCGCATTGGGGTGGGGAACGGCCGTGGGCCTCCGCTGGCTGACTCCCACCACCTCTGACGACGGTCAAAACTCAGGTCATTTCCGTCTTCCTAAGTGGACGTTACGCAGGAAATCTGTACTGTTTTTTATAGAACCTTAGTGTTTCACAGCTTTGTAAGGAATAAATATGCAGTACTTCAGTATATAATAAGTACTGTAGGGGAGACGTATCAAGCCTTACGGAGAGGTAAAATGGAGCAGTTGCCCAAAGCAACCAATCAACGTTGAACTGCCATTTCAAATACTGTGCAAGATATAACTGTTCCGTTGAGCAACTTCTCCATTTAGCACTCTCCAAGGCTTGATACACCTCCCCCTGTATGAGACAGAGTATTCTGCTGCCCTCTAGTGGCCTTTGTGCTGCCAGCATTACCTCTTCTTCTTACTGACGATCATGTCCATAGCTTGCAGCAGTCTCCTCTCCAGCGCCTGAATGTCGGCTTCCGTCACATTCCTGGAATGTGAAAAGGAACAAAATTAATGTCTGTCTAAAACTGGAGAAAATCATTCGGCAGCAGTTTAGTGAATTGCCATATTTCTGCGAGAGTCTATCCCACAACCCAACTCGCTGGCTCTGACCAATCCGTAAATTACTAAATCAGCAACTGATCTACAATGTTAGTAATACAATGAAGAAGAAAATATAATTGGGACATTCTGAAGAGGACGATTTTCTCCCTGATATAATGTAGCATGGCTGCTGCTGGCTATATGGTGAGAGATCACAGGTGTGTGTAATTCTGTCTATAATATATATATCTAATAATAAGGCTTATAGCGTAGCATTATAGGTCACGCCTCACTTTATATGGTTAGTTACTGGTTAACCACAAGGAGACTGCTGCCCCCTAGAGGGATGACACAAGTAGCTTGAGGCTAGCCCAGCGCCAGCGGTGTGTGCTATTTAGTCACCAGGGGCCTGTGCCCCACCTGCAGCGCAGCATGGTTTTACCACGATGCACAGTAACTCGCACTACTCTGACAGTAAATACAATTATTTTCCCAAAGTACAATGAATACAAAAAAATTATTCATATTAAAAGAATGCAAAATAATGAATGAGATATAACAGTCTGTAGATATTAAGTGCTCAATTACTAACAGAGGGGAAACGGTAACAGCATGGAAATATAACTGCTTTCATGCATTTCGTCATATGCTGGTATCTGTAGTTCCACAACAGTCACCCAGCTTTGCACTTACTACTGATCTAGAGCCTCACGGATCTCCTGCTGCAGACGGCTCCTGTCTGGGATATCTGCAGTTATCAATGTAATAATTGAGCATCTTTATGAACCTGGTGCAAAGAGTACACAGGTACTACAATCCATAGCAACCAATCAGGTTGTAAGGATGGAACCAGGTTCCGAGTGAGGCGCCGTTGGATATCACAGTGTTGTCCGGCTGTGCACACTAGAGTAATATGGTGGGGACGGCACGCTCATAGTCCTGTGTACCTCTATGGGTGAAAATGTAAGCCACGGATTGCTGTCACTTTCCTAGCACAGCCTAGAAAACAGTACACTGATGGGTTCATTCACTAAAGCTTCTGAAACAGAGAGATGGTGATGTAGTCCATAGCAACCAATCAGATGCTATCATTTCTGTGAGGACAGGGCTGCATGTGACCGGGGCAGTGACATGATGTGAGGAGGGGAATGGAGGCAGCAGGAAGCCACAGACTGAGTGTTATATAGTGGGAGGAGCAGGGTCCCCAGCAGCACAGAGTATATCAGGAGACGAGTGATGTGTCAGTGAGGGCAGGGCTGCGTGTGACAGGGGCAGTGATATGATGTGAGGAGAGGAATGGAGGCAGCAGGAAGCCACAGACTGAGAGTTATATAGTGGAAGGAGCAGGGTCCCCAGCAGCACAGAGTATATCAGGAGATGAGTGATGTGTCAGTGAGGACAGGGCTGCATGTGACAGGGGCAGTGACATGATGTGAGGAGAGGAATGGAGGCAGCAGGAAGCCACAGACTGAGAGTTATATAGTGGAAGGAGCAGGGTCCCCAGCAGCACAGAGTATATCAGGAGATGAATGATGTGTCAGTGAGGACAGGGCTGCGAGTAACAGGGGCAGTGACATGATGTGAGGAGGGGAATGGAGACAGCAGGTCACACTGTCCCTTTGTGCTGCCATCGGCGCCCCCTGTACAGTGGCAGGGAGGAAGGGACGTGAGGGCAGAGGACGTGTGCATTTGGAAGGAAGTCTCTTCCCACAGGTGCCGGCTGCTCCGGGCAGGGCTGTGTGATCTGCAGGAGGTGCCCTGCCAGGTCAAGTACGGCTGTCACCGGGTCCCTCTTCAAAGAATGGCGATGCAGGTGGCAACCACAGTATTGGGTCACCCTAGCTGGGGGTATTGATCAGTTTTGGGGAGGATGAGTCTACAATCAGCCCCCTTCTTATCCGACTGGGGCCGGATAGCTCAGTCAGAAGATAATTAGACACACACACAGGTCTATAGTAACCCCCTGGGGGTCATCTTCTGCCCATTTTTATCTGCAATCCCAATAATGACCCTATTGATTCTGGCTGGATTCATGCACTGAAATCTGGTTCGGGAGTACAACTCCTGAGGCACTACGTCATACGTGCTATGCTATGGCAGCTTGTGTGGTATACATTACATCATATAGGCTGTGCTATGGCAGCGTGTGTGGTAAGCATTACATCATATAGGCTGTGCTATGGCAGCGTGTGGTAAGCATTACATCATATAGGCTGTGCTATGGCAGTGTGTGGTAAGCATTACATGATATAGGCTGTGCTATGGCAGCGTGTGTGGTAAGCATTACATCATATAGGCTGTGCTATGGCAGTGTGTGGTAAGCATTACATCATATAGGCTGTGCTATGGCAGCGTGTGTGGTAAGCATTACATCATATAGGCTGTGCTATGGCAGTGTGTGGTAAGCATTACATCATATAGGCTGTGCTATGGCAGTGTGTGGTAAGCATTACATGATATAGGCTGTGCTATGGCAGCGTGTGTGGTAAGCATTACATCATATAGGCTGTGCTATGGCAGCGTGTGGTAAGCATTACATTATATAGGCTGTGCTATGGCAGCTTGTGTGCTATACATTACATCATATAGGCTGTGCTATGGCAGTGTGTGGTAAGCATTACATCATATAGGCTGTGCTATGGCAGTGTGTGGTAAGCATTACATCATATAGGCTGTGCTACGGCAGCGTGTGTGGTAAGCATTACATCATATAGGCTGTGCTATGGCAGCGTGTGGTAAGCATTACATCATATAGGCTGTGCTATGGCAGCTTGTGTGCTATACATTACATCATATAGGCTGTGCTATGGCAGCGTGTGTGGTATACATTACATCATATAGGCTGTGCTATGGCAGTGTGTGGTAAGCATTACATCATATAGGCTGTGCTATGGCAGTGTGTGGTAAGCATTACATCATATAGGCTGTGCTATGGCAGCGTGTGTGGTATACATTACATCATATAGGCTGTGCTATGGCAGCGTGTGGTAAGCATTACATTATATAGGCTGTGCTATGGCAGCTTGTGTGCTATACATTACATCATATAGGCTGTGCTATGGCAGTGTGTGGTAAGCATTACATCATATAGGCTGTGCTATGGCAGTGTGTGGTAAGCATTACATCATATAGGCTGTGCTACGGCAGCGTGTGTGGTAAGCATTACATCATATAGGCTGTGCTATGGCAGCGTGTGGTAAGCATTACATCATATAGGCTGTGCTATGGCAGCTTGTGTGCTATACATTACATCATATAGGCTGTGCTATGGCAGCGTGTGTGGTATACATTACATCATATAGGCTGTGCTATGGCAGTGTGTGGTAAGCATTACATCATATAGGCTGTGCTATGGCAGTGTGTGGTAAGCATTACATCATATAGGCTGTGCTATGGCAGCGTGTGTGGTATACATTACATCATATAGGCTGTGCTATGGCAGTGTGTGGTAAGCATTACATCATATAGGCTGTGCTACGGCAGCGTGTGTGGTAAGCATTACATCATATAGGCTGTGCTATGGCAGCGTGTGGTAAGCATTACATCATATAGGCTGTGCTATGGCAGCTTGTGTGCTATACATTACATCATATAGGCTGTGCTATGGCAGCGTGTGTGGTATACATTACATCATATAGGCTGTGCTATGGCAGTGTGTGGTAAGCATTACATCATATAGGCTGTGCTATGGCAGTGTGTGGTAAGCATTACATCATATAGGCTGTGCTATGGCAGCGTGTGTGGTATACATTACATCATATAGGCTGTGCTATGGCAGCGTGTGTGGTAAGCATTACATCATATAGGCTGTGCTATGGCAGTGTGTGGTAAACATTACATCATATAGGCTGTGCTATGGCAGTGTGTGGTAAGCATTACATCATATAGGCTGTGCTATGGCAGTGTGTGGTAAGCATTACATCATATAGGCTGTGCTATGACAGTGTGCGGTAAGCATTACATCATATAGGCTGTGCTATGGCAGTATGTGGTAAACATTACATCATATAGGCTGTGCTATGGCAGTGTGTGGTAAGCATTACATCATATAGGTTGTGCTATGGCAGTGTGTGTGGTAAGCATTACATCATATAGGTTGTGCTATGGCAGTGTGTGTGGTAAGCATTACATCATATAGGCTGTGCTATGGCAGTGTGTGGTAAGCATTACATCATATAGGCTGTGCTATGGCAGTGTGTGGTAAACATTACATCATATAGGCTGTGCTATGGCAGTGTGTGGTAAACACTACATCATATAGGCTGTGCTATGGCAGCGTGTGTGGTAAGCATTACATCATATAGGCTGTGCTATGGCAGTGTGTGGTAAACACTACATCATATAGGCTGTGCTATGGCAGCGTGTGTGGTAAGCATTACATCATATAGGCTGTGCTATGGCAGTGTGTGGTAAGCATTACATCATATAGGCTGTGCTATGGCAGTGTGTGGTAAGCATTACATCATATAGGCTGTGCTATGGCAGTGTGTGGTAAGCATTACATCATATAGGCTGTGCTATGGCAGTGTGTGGTAAGCATTACATCATATAGGCTGTGCTATGGCAGTGTGTGGTAAGCATTACATCATATAGGCTGTGCTATGGCAGTGTGTGGTAAACACTACATCATATAGGCTGTGCTATGGCAGCGTGTGTGGTAAGCATTACATCATATAGGCTGTGCTATGGCAGCGCGTGGTAAGCATTACATCATATAGGCTGTGCTATGGCAGCGCGTGGTAAGCATTACATCATATAGGCTGTGCTATGGCAGTGTGTGTGGTAAGCATTACATCATATAGGCTGTGCTATGGCAGTGTGTGGTAAGCATTACATCATATAGGCTGTGCTATGGCAGCGCGTGGTAAGCATTACATCATATAGGCTGTGCTATGGCAGTGTGTGTGGTAAGCATTACATCATATAGGCTGTGCTATGGCAGTGTGTGGTAAGCATTACATCATATAGGCTGTGCTATGGCAGTGTGTGGTAAGCATTACATCATATAGGCTGTGCTACGGCAGTGTGTGGTAAGCATTACATCATATAGGCTGTGCTATGGCAGTGTGTGTGGTAAGCATTACATCATATAGGCTGTGCTATGGCAACGTGTGGTAAGCATTACATCATATAGGCTGTGCTATGGCAGCGCGTGGTAAGCATTACATCATATAGGCTGTGCTATGGCAGTGTGTGTGGTAAGCATTACATCATATAGGCTGTGCTATGGCAGTGTGTGTTAAGCATTACATCATATAGGCTGTGCTATGGCAGCGTGTGTGGTAAGCATTACATCATATAGGCTGTGCTATGGCAGTGTGTGGTAAGCATTACATCATATAGGCTGTGCTATGGCAGCGTGTGGTAAGCATTACATCATATAGGCTGTGCTATGGCAGCGCGTGGTAAGCATTACATCATATAGGCTGTGCTATGGCAGTGTGTGTGGTAAGCATTACATCATATAGGCTGTGCTATGGCAGTGTGTGGTAAGCATTACATCATATAGGCTGTGCTATGGCAGTGTGTGGTAAGCATTACATCATATAGGCTGTGCTATGGCAGTGTGTGGTAAGCATTACATCATATAGGCTGTGCTATGGCAGCGTGTGGTAAGCATTACATCATATAGGCTGTGCTATGGCAGTGTGTGGTAAGCATTACATCATATAGGCTGTGCTATGGCAGTGTGTGTGGTAAGCATTACATCATATAGGCTGTGCTATGGCAGTGTGTGGTAAGCATTACATCATATAGGCTGTGCTATGGCAGTGTGTGTGGTAAGCATTACATCATATAGGCTGTGCTATGGCAGTGTGTGGTAAGCATTACATCATATAGGCTGTGCTATGGCAGCGTGTGGTAAGCATTACATCATATAGGCTGTGCTATGGCAGTGTGTGGTAAGCATTACATCATATAGGCTGTGCTATGGCAGTGTGTGTGGTAAGCATTACATCATATAGGCTGTGCTATGGCAGCGTGTGTGGTAAGCATTACATCATATAGGCTGTGCTATGGCAGCGCGTGGTAAGCATTACATCATATAGGCTGTGCTATGGCAGTGTGTGTGGTAAGCATTACATCATATAGGCTGTGCTATGGCAGTGTGTGGTAAGCATTACATCATATAGGCTGTGCTATGGCAGTGTGTGGTAAGCATTACATCATATAGGTTGTGCTATGGCTGCGTGTGTGGTAAACATTACATCATTTATTTGCCGAGCGAGGCATTTACATAGAAATTCTGCTTTACACAGAAACGATTGCATATAAAAGAGAAATATCTAAAAGCAATATTCCTGGTCTGCAGACATCTCATATATGTCCACAAGTAGCAGTCCAGATAATAAAGTCAAGATGGCGACTTACCTCAGGAAGTAGGACATATATGTGTAGGGACAATTCACAGCACCAAACCCGGAGAGCAAGGCCATCAGCGTCACCCCGATGACTCCCACCCTGCTGATCAGCTGCTCAATGGACAGGATCCCTGCGAGACAAGAGACGTCAGTCCGCTATAACTGATTGTGTACAGTCACTCATTAGAAGCACAGATAACATCTGCAGAGATGGGCACCATCCGGGACATGTAAAGGGTCATTAATGCTACATCAAGCTCCTATTATTACATACCGTTTACCAGGTAAGTCCATGAGTTACTGTGCCAGGATGGCGGCCACTGCGGGCGACTACAGATGTATGCGTTATAAAATGGGAGGAGTCTGGATGAAGTGTGCCCCAATACCATCACATGGGCCATTTCTGGGTTAGTAAGAAGCTAAATAGACTGGCCACTACATGCTGCCCAGGGGGCCAGCAATCTACGCTTTTCACTTCTACACGCCTCAATATATCTACCCCTTACTGACAACTACAATGACTCCTTCTGCTGCCATATCCTAGCACATGAAATAACCTAATAATTGACATGTCTTTCTATATGAATGCTGGGAGACAAACTCTCCCCTTCTCTAGATTATATCATAGCTGGGCTGGCTGAGTTATGACCACTGTCTGTTCTCCTTATAACATCTATTATATGATGCTGTAACATGTCTGACCAAGAGAGAAACAGGGGAGGGGGGGCGGGGAGACAAATGGGAAAGAGACACAGGGAGGGAGAGAGGCAGAAAGACGGGGCAGAGAGAGAGACGAGGGAGTGAGAGGTAAAGAGAAAAAGACGGGGAGAGAGACAGAGACGGAGGAAACAGAGAAAGATAGTGAGACAGGAAGTTAGAGATACAGAGACAAGAGGGAGGAAGAAAGAGAAAAAGACAGGGGAGGGAGGGAGGGAGAGAGAGAGAGAGAGAGCGCGAGAGAGAGAGAGAGAGACAGGAGGAGGAAGAGGGAGGAAGAGAAAGGCAGGGGGGAGAAAGAGAGAGACAGGAGGAGGGAGAGAAATAGGCAGGGGGGAGAGAGACAGCGGGAGAGAGAAAGACAAGGGGGAAAGAGAGAGAGAAAGGGAGATGGCGTGAGATAGCAGGGGGGGAGAGAGAGAGAGAGAGAGAGAGAGAAAGAGAAAGAAAGAAAGAAAGAAAGAAAGAAAGAAAGAAAGAAAGAAAGAAAGAAAGAAAGAAAGAAAGAAAGAAAGAAAGAAAGAAAGAAAGAAAGAAAGAAAGTACTAAAAAAAGAAAGAGAGAACGAAAGAAAGATCAATCGTACGGGAATAAGAAAACATCTCGCCAGGCAGATAAGCTAACAACCTAGCAAATGACGTAATACTAGCAGTAACATACTGATATAAGTTCTGTAACATGACTACAGATGACAAGCTTAGAGACTAGTCTTTCAGCAGAAGGTATTAATACTGACTGCTAATCTGTCCAAAGGGATCATTTTCCTACTCCGCAAATATATCTGGGGAAAGACTCATCAGTGGGACAGGTATAGTATATAGTAGCGGTATAATTCGCCACACTGAACCACAACATTTTCATTCAAGAGGTTTTATCACTAGTCAGTAACACTGTATGTAAGGAAACCTGCAGAATATACTTCTGATCACTCTTCCTGTAACCGTCGTTCATCATTTCCTTTCTATCCAATTCTGACATTACAGGTCATCTTGTGCTGACACAAAACATCCACTGACACAATGTTCCGCCCTTGTACGGGCTCATGAGTGTAGGACATGGTTTTATACTCAGCATGTGACCTGCCACACAGACAGCTTCACTGACACAACGTGCATGGTGAGGTCGGTCCTGACGGTAGTGCGTTATCTAAAGATCACCGGCATAACTTGTCAGTCACAGGTTTATAGTGTCTTAGTGGTGTCACTGTGTAACAAGCCCTGATGGATAAGACACAGCGGGATATACATTTACAGTAGCGGCTGCACAGGCATGATGTATGGGGTACAGACAGGACAATTATCACATGGGACACAGCACCTTCCCCCATGTACATCGATGCACCCTATATAGCAGGGTCAGTTCACGTACCATGTTTGGGGCTCAGTATCGGAAAGGGGTCACCCAGCTTCCAGAAGAAATACATAAAGGTCAACCACAAGGAGCAGGCGAAGAGCAGCCTCTGTCGATGCACTGGGGACAGAGATGTACAGAAATTAAACTCCTACCACCAGACCAGCCAGGTGCACCATACACAGCACACAGAGTAACACTGCTACACACAGCACTATGGCACAACGGGTATTATAGACATGTAGTAACTCACAACTCTCACAGCTGCAAAAGCACATTTATCACAGCCCATTCTCATTCTACAGTATATAGCACCACGCGCACACTTATTAGGGGGTATGGGACAAGGGCACTGTATGGTTCCTGGTGGCTTGTCCCTTCCCTGGTCCAGCCACCATACAGCGTGTGGCCATGGAGAATTTGCATCCATTCCACTCCTCTCCCTCCGCTGCATGTTTCATGTGCAATGGGGAGGGTGTGATCTATCATCTTCATGGTGGGGGAGGGTGTGATCTATCATCTTCATGGTGGGGGAGGGTGTGATCTATCATCTTCATGGTGGGGGAGGGTGTGAGCTATCATCTTCATGGTGGGGGAGGGTGTGATCTATCATCTTCATGGTGGGGGAGGGTGTGAGCTATCATCTTCATGGTGGGGGAGGGTGTGAGCTATCATCTTCATGGTGGGGGAGGGTGTGATCTATCATCTTCATGGTGGGGGAGGGTGTGATCTATCATCTTCATGGTGGGAGAGGGTGTGATCTATCATCTTCATGGTGGGGGAGGGTGTGAGCTATCATCTTCATGGTGGGGGAGGGTGTGAGCTATCATCTTCATGGTGGGAGAGGGTGTGATCTATCATCTTCATGGTCGGGGAGGGTGTGATCTATCATCTTCATGGTGGGGGAGGTTGTGATCTATCATCTTCATGGTGGGGGAGGGTGTGATCTATCATCTTCATGGTAGGGGAGGGTATGAGCTATCATCTTCATGGTGGGAGAGGGAGTGAGCTATCATCTTCATGGTGGGGGAGGGTGTGATCTATCATCTTCATGGTGGGAGAGGGTGTGATCTATCATCTTCATGGTGGGAGAGGGTGTGATCTATCATCTTCATGGTGGGGGAGGGTGTGATCTATCATCTTCATGGTGGGGGAGGTTGTGATCTATCATCTTCATGGTGGGGGAGGGTGTGATCTATCATCTTCATGGTAGGGGAGGGTATGATCTATCATCTTCATGGTAGGGGAGGGTATGAGCTATCATCTTCATGGTGGGAAAGGGAGTGAGCTATCATCTTCATGGTGGGGGAGGGTGTGATCTATCATCTTCATGGTAGGGGAGGGTGTGAGCTATCATCTTCATGGTGGGGGAGGGTGTGAGCTATCATCTTCATGGTGGGGGAGGGTGTGATCTATCATCTTCATGGTGGGGGAGGGTGTGAGCTATCATCTTCATGGTGGGGGAGGGTGTGAGCTATCATCTTCATGGTGGGGGAGGGTGTGATCTATCATCTTCATGGTGGGGGAGGGTGTGATCTATCATCTTCATGGTGGGGGAGGGTGTGATCTATCATCTTCATGGTGGGGGAGGGTGTGAGCTATCATCTTCATGGTGGGGGAGGGTGTGATCTATCATCTTCATGGTGGGGGAGGGTGTGAGCTATCATCTTCATGGTGGGGGAGGGTGTGAGCTATCATCTTCATGGTGGGGGAGGGTGTGATCTATCATCTTCATGGTGGGGGAGGGTGTGATCTATCATCTTCATGGTGGGAGAGGGTGTGATCTATCATCTTCATGGTGGGGGAGGGTGTGAGCTATCATCTTCATGGTGGGGGAGGGTGTGAGCTATCATCTTCATGGTGGGAGAGGGTGTGATCTATCATCTTCATGGTCGGGGAGGGTGTGATCTATCATCTTCATGGTGGGGGAGGTTGTGATCTATCATCTTCATGGTGGGGGAGGGTGTGATCTATCATCTTCATGGTAGGGGAGGGTATGAGCTATCATCTTCATGGTGGGAGAGGGAGTGAGCTATCATCTTCATGGTGGGGGAGGGTGTGATCTATCATCTTCATGGTGGGAGAGGGTGTGATCTATCATCTTCATGGTGGGGGAGGGTGTGATCTATCATCTTCATGGTGGGGGAGGTTGTGATCCATCATCTTCATGGTGGGGGAGGGTGTGATCTATCATCTTCATGGTAGGGGAGGGGTATGAGCTATCATCTTCATGGTGGGAAAGGGAGTGAGCTATCATCTTCATGGTGGGGGAGGGTGTGATCTATCATCTTCATGGTAGGGGAGGGTGTGAGCTATCATCTTCATGGTGGGGGAGGGTGTGAGCTATCATCTTCATGGTGGGGGAGGGTGTGATCTATCATCTTCATGGTGGGGGAGGGTGTGAGCTATCATCTTCATGGTGGGGGAGGGTGTGAGCTATCATCTTCATGGTGGGGGAGGGTGTGATCTATCATCTTCATGGTGGGGGAGGGTGTGATCTATCATCTTCATGGTGGGAGAGGGTGTGATCTATCATCTTCATGGTGGGGGAGGGTGTGAGCTATCATCTTCATGGTGGGGGAGGGTGTGAGCTATCATCTTCATGGTGGGAGAGGGAGTGATCTATCATTTTCATGGTGGGAGAGGGTGTGATCTATCATCACCACGGTGGGGGAGGGTGTGATCTATCATCTTCATGGCGGGGGAGGGTGTGATCTATCATCTTCATGGTGGGGGAGGGTGTGATCTATTATCTTCATGGTGGGGGAGGGTGTGAGCTATCATCTTCATGGTGGGGGAGGGTGTGAGCTATCATCTTCATGGTAGGGTAGGGTATGAGCTATCATCTTCATGGTGAGGGAGGGTGTGAGCTATCATCTTCATGGTGGGGGAGGGTGGGAGCTATCATCTTCATGGTGGGAGGGGAAGGGGTGAGCTATCATCTTCATGGTAGGGGAGGGTGTGAGCTATCATCTTCATGGTAGGGGAGGGTGTGAGCTATCATCTTCATGGTGGGGGAGGGTGTGAGCCATCATCTTCATGGTGGGGGAGGGTGTGAGCCATCATCTTCATGGTGGGGGAGGGTGTGAGCTATCATCTTCATGGTAGGGGACTGTGTGAGCTATCATCTTCATGGTGGGGGGGAGGGGGGGAGCTATAATCTTCATGGTGGGAGGGGAAGGGGTGAGCTATCATCTTCATGGTAGGGGAGGGTTTGAGCTATCATCTTCATGGTGGGGGAGGGTGTAAGCTATCATCTTCATGGTAGGGGACTGTGTGAGCTATCATCTTCATGGTGGGGGAGGGTGTAAGCTATCATCTTCATGGTAGGGGGGGAGGGTGTGAACTATCATCTTCATGGTGGGGGAGGGTGTGAGCTATCATCTTCATGGTGGGGGATGATGTGAGCTATCATCTTCATGGTGGGAGAGGGTGTAAGATATCATCTTCATGGTAGGAGACTGTGAGCTATCATCTTCATGGTGAGGGAGGGTGTAAGCTATCATCTTCATGGTGGGGGAGGGTGTGAGCTATCATCTCCATGGTGGGGGAGGGTGTGAGCTATCATCTTCATGGTAGGGGACTGCGTGAGCTATCATCTTCATGGTAGGGGAGGGTGTGAGCTATCATCTTCATGGTGGGGGAGGGTGTGAGCTATCATCTTCATGGTGGGGGAGGGTGTGAGCTATCATCTTCATGGTGGGGGAGGGTGTGAGCTATCATCTTCATGGTAGGGGACTGTGTGAGCTATCATCTTCATGGTAAGGGGGGGGGCGGAGGGGAGCTATAATCTTCATGGTGGGAGGGGAAGGGGTGAGCTATCATCTTCATGGTAGGGGAGGGTGTGAGCTATCATCTTCATGGTAGGGGAGGGTGTGAGCTATCATCTTCATGGTGGGGGAGGGTGTGAGCTATCATCTTCATGGTAGGGGACTGTGTGAGCTATCATCTTCATGGTGGGGGGGAGGGGGGAGCTATAATCTTCATGGTGGGAGGGGAAGGGGTGAGCTATCATCTTCATGGTAGGGGAGGGTGTGAGCTATCATCTTCATGGTGGGGGAGGGTGTGAGCTATCATCTTCATGGTAGGGGAGGGTATGAGCTATCATCTTCATGGTAGGGGAGGGTGTAAGCTATCATCTTCATGGTAGGGGAGGGTGTGAGCTATCATCTTCATGGTGGGGGAGGGTGTAAGCTATCATCTTCATGGTAGGGGACTGTGTGAGCTATAATCTTCATGGTGGGGGAGGGTGTAAGCTATCATCTTCATGGTGGGGGAGGGTGTGAGTCATCATCTTCATGGTGGGGAGGGTGTGAACTATCATCTTCATGGTGGGGGAGGGTGTGAGCTATCATCTTCATGGTAGGGGGGAGGGTGTGAACTATCATCTTCATGGTGGGGGAGGGTGTGAGCTATCATCTTCATGGTAGGGGGGAGGGGGCGAGCTATCATCTTCATGGTAGGGGGGGAGGGGGAGCTATCATCTTCATGGTAGGGGAGGGTGTAAGCTATCATCTTCATGGTAGGGGAGGGTGTGAGCTATCATCTTCATGGTAGGGGAGGGTGTGAGCTATCATCTTCATGGTAGGGGAGGGTGTGAGCTATCATCTTCATGGTAGGGGAGGGTGTGAGCTATCATCTTCATGGTAGGGGACTGTGTGAGCTATCATCTTCATGGTAAGGGGGGGGGGGCGGAGGGGAGCTATAATCTTCATGGTGGGAGGGGAAGGGGTGAGCTATCATCTTCATGGTAGGGGAGGGTGTGAGCTATCATCTTCATGGTAGGGGAGGGTGTGAGCTATCATCTTCATGGTGGGGGAGGGTGTGAGCTATCATCTTCATGGTAGGGGACTGTGTGAGCTATCATCTTCATGGTGGGGGGGAGGGGGGAGCTATAATCTTCATGGTGGGAGGGGAAGGGGTGAGCTATCATCTTCATGGTAGGGGAGGGTGTGAGCTATCATCTTCATGGAGGGGGAGGGTGTGAGCTATCATCTTCATGGTAGGGGAGGGTATGAGCTATCATCTTCATGGTAGGGGAGGGTGTAAGCTATCATCTTCATGGTAGGGGAGGGTGTGAGCTATCATCTTCATGGTGGGGGAGGGTGTAAGCTATCATCTTCATGGTAGGGGACTGTGTGAGCTATAATCTTCATGGTGGGGGAGGGTGTAAGCTATCATCTTCATGGTGGGGGAGGGTGTGAGTCATCATCTTCATGGTGAGGAGGGTGTGAACTATCATCTTCATGGTGGGGGAGGGTGTGAGCTATCATCTTCATGGTAGGGGGGAGGGTGTGAACTATCATCTTCATGGTGGGGGAGGGTGTGAGCTATCATCTTCATGGTAGGGGGGAGGGGGCGAGCTATCATCTTCATGGTAGGGGGGGAGGGGGAGCTATCATCTTCATGGTAGGGGAGGGTGTAAGCTATCATCTTCATGGTAGGGGAGGGTGTGAGCTATCATCTTCATGGTAGGGGAGGGTGTGAGCTATCATCTCATGGTAGGGGAGGGTGTGAGCTATCATCTTCATGGTAGGGGAGGGTGTGAGCTATCATCTTCATGGTGGGAGGGGAAGGGGTGAGCTATCATCTTCATGGTAGGGGAGGGCGTGAGCTATCATCTTCATTGTAGGGGAGGGCGTGAGCTAGTATCTTCATGGTAGGGGAGGGCGTGAGCTATCTTCATGGTAGGGGAGGGTATGAGCTATCATCTTCATGGTAGGGGAGGGGTGTGAGCTATCATCTTCATGGTAGGGGAGGGTGTGAGCTATCATCTTCATGGTGGGGGGGGGGGAGGGTGGGAGCTATAATCTTCATGGTGGGAGGGGAAGGGGGTGAGCTATCATCTTCATGGTAGGGGAGGGTGTGAGCTATCATCTTCATGGTGGGGGAGGGTGTGAGCTATCATCTTCATGGTGGGGGAGGGTGTGAGCTATCATCTTCATGGTAGGGGACTGTGTGAGCTATCATCTTCATGGTGGGGGGGGAGGGGGGGGAGCTATAATCTTCATGGTGGGAGGGGAAGGGGTGAGCTATCATCTTCATGGTAGGGGAGGGGTGTGAGCTATCATCTTCATGGTGGGGGAGGGTGTAAGCTATCATCTTCATGGTAGGGTACTGTGTGAGCTATCATCTTCATGGTGGGGGAGGGTGTGAGCTATCATCTTTATGGTGGGGGAGGGTGTAAGCTATCATCTTCATGGTAGGGGGGAGGGGGGGAGCTATCATCTTCATGGTAGGGGGGGAGGGGGAGCTATCATCTTCATGGTAGGGGAGGGTATAAGCTATCATCTTCATAGTAGGGGAGGGTGTGAGCCATCATCTTCATGGTAGGGGAGGGTGTGAGCTATCATCTTCATGGTAGGGGAGGGTGTGAGCTATCATCTTCACGGTAGGGGGGGGGGAGCTATCATCTTCATGGTGGGAGGGGAAGGGGTGAGCTATCATCTTCGTGGTAGGGGAGGGTGTGAGCTATAATTTTCATGGTGGGGGAGGGTGTGAGCTATCATCTTCATGGTAGGGGAGGGTATGAGCTATCATCTTCATGGTAGGGGAGGATGTAAGCTATCATCTTCATGGTGGGGGGAGGGTGTGAACTATCATCTTCATGGTAGGGGACTGTGTGAGCTATCATCTTCATAGTGGGGGAGGGTGTAAGCTATCATCTTCATGGTGGGGGAAGGTGTGAGCTATCATCTTCATGGTGGGGGAGGGTGTGAGCTAACATCTTCATGGTGGGGGAGGGTGTGAGCTATCATTTTCATGGTAGGGGGGGAGGGTGTGAGCTATCATCTTCATGGTAGGGGAGGGTGTGAGCTATCATTTTCATGGTAGGGGAGGGGTGTGAGCTATCATTTTCATGGTAGGGGAGGGTGTGAGCTATCATCTTCATGGTGGGGGAGGGTGTGAGCTATCATCTTCATGGTGGGGGGGGGGAGGGTGTGAGCTATCATCTTCATGGTAGGGGAGGGTGTGAGCTATCATCTACATGGTAGGGGAGGGTGTGAGCTATCATCTTCATGGTAGGGGAGGGTATGAGCTATCATCTTCATGGTAGGGGAGGGTGTGAGCTATCATCTTCATGGTAGGGGAGGGTGTGAGCTATCATCTTCATGGTAGGGGAGGGTGTGAGCTATCATCTTCATGGTGGGGGAGGGTGTGAGCTATCATCTTCATGGTGGGGGAGGGTGTGAGCTATCATCTTCATGGTGGGGGAGGGTGTGAGCTATCATCTTCATGGTGGGGGAGGGTGTGAGCTATCATCTTCATGGTAGGGGAGGGTGTGAGCTATCATCTTCATGGTAGGGGAGGGGTGTGAGCTATCATCTTCATGGTAGGGGAGGGTGTTAGCCATCATCTTCATGGTAGGGGAGGGTATGAGCTATCATCTTCACGGTAGGTGACTGTGTGAGCTATCATCTTCATGGTGGGGGGGAGGGGGGGGAGCTATCATCTTCATGGTGGGAGGGGAAGGGGTGAGCTATCATCCTCATGGTAGGGGAGGGTGTGAGCTATAATCTTCATGGTGGGGGAGGGTGTGAGCTATCGTCTTCATGGTAGGGGAGGGTATGAGCTATCGTCTTCATGGTAGGGGAGGGTGTGAGCTATCATCTTCATGGTAGGGGAGGGTGTGAGCTATCATCTTCATGGTGGGGGATGGTGTGAGCTATCATCTTCATGGTAGGAGACTGTGAGCTATCATCTTCATGGTGAGGGAGGGTGTAAGCTATCATCTTCATGGTGGGGGAGGGTGTGAGCTATCATCTCCATGGTGGGGGAGGGTGTGAGCTATCATCTTCATGGTAGGGGACTGCGTGAGCTATCATCTTCATGGTGGGGGAGGGTGTGAGCTATCATCTTCATGGTGGGGGAGGGGTGTAAGCTATCATCTTCATGGTGGGGGAGGGTGTGAGCTATCATCTTCATGGTGGGGGAGGGTGTGAGCTATCATCTTCATGGTAGGGGGACTGTGTGAGCTATCATCTTCATGGTGGGGGGGGGGCGGAGGGGAGCTATAATCTTCATGGTGGGAGGGGAAGGGGTGAGCTATCATCTTCATGGTAGGGGAGGGTGTGAGCTATCATCTTCATGGTAGGGGAGGGTGTGAGCTATCATCTTCATGGTGGGGGAGGGTGTGAGCTATTCATCTTCATGGTAGGGGACTGTGTGAGCTATCATCTTCATGGTGGGGGGGAGTGGGGGAGCTATAATCTTCATGGTGGGAGGGGAAGGGGTGAGCTATCATCTTCATGGTAGGGGAGGGTGTGAGCTATCATCTTCATGGTGGGGGAGGGTGTGAGCTATCATCTTCATGGGTGTGAGCTATCATCTTCATGGTAGGGGAGGGTATGAGCTATCATCTTCATGGTAGGGGAGGGTGTAAGCTA